>NC_090226.1:24667081-24944221 GCF_024489055.1 Chanodichthys erythropterus
AAATAAGAGGGTGATCTCAATGTATGCTGAAAGTGACACATTTTCTGCTTCCAGTTGGTGGCGCTATGACTTTGAATCACAATAGTCAAATCCATGTGATCAGCCTTGTACAACGAAGACTAAGCCAAAGTTTCATCAAAATCAATTAATGTATGCAGAAGTTATAACACTTTGTTTCCCTTTTCTTGCCATAAATTCGTTGCCTCGCCACGGCCAAACCGTTTGAGATATCCAAAATCCGTTTGCAATTAAACAACTTCAATGTGTTAGCAACAAGTTAAAAAAGCTTGGTGTAAATTGGATAAACCCTGTAGGAGTAGTAGTATAAAATTCATAGCCTGTTTTTTCAAAAAATTTACATTCAAACCAAAATAGCTGACTTCCTGTTGGTCGGAGCTAATGAATGTAAATTAGAAAATTGTCCGGCTTGATGAGAATAATATGTGTACCGAGTTTGGTGACTGTAGGAAAAACTAACCCCCACTTTTGTCAAAAGGTGGCGCTACTGAGCCCCTCCACCACGCCCATTTCTATGGCTTTGTCCATGTCTACTGGTTGACAATATTGATGTGTGTGTCGAGTTTCATGCAATTTGAAGCATGTTAAGAGCCTCAAAAACACTCAAGAATATTATTACAGTTTGACCTGTTGCCATGGCAACAATATTTCAAATATCAAAAATCCTGTCATAGGTCTACATCTGCTGTGTATTGACATTACACTGATGAAGTTTGAAGCAAATCAGGTAAAAATAAGAGGGTGATCTCAAAGCATTTTAAAAGTGATACACTTCTTGCTGCCATTTGGTGGCGCTATAACTTTGACTCACAATAGTTACATCCATGTGATCAGACTACTACAACCAACACAATCCTGAAGTTTCATAAACATCAATCAATGTATGCAGAAGTTATAACACATTTCCTGTTTCCCTTTTCTCGCCATAAATTCGTTGCCTCGCCACGGCCAAACCGTTTGAGATATCCAAAATCCGTTTGCAATTAAACAACTTCAATGTGTTCGCAACAAGTTAAAAAAAGCTTGGTGTAAATTGGATAAACCCTGTAGGAGTAGTAGTATAAAATTCATAGCCTGTTTTTTCAAAAAATTAACATTCAAACCAAAATAGCTGACTTCCTGTTGGTCGGAGCTAATGAATGTAAATTAGAAAATTGTCCGGCTTGATGAGAATAATATGTGTACCGAGTTTGGTGACTGTAGGAAAAACTAACCCCCCACTTTTGTCAAAAGGTGGCGCTACTGAGCCCCTCCACCACGCCCATTTCTATGGCTTTGTCCATGTCTACTGGTTGACAATATTGATGTGTGTGTCGAGTTTCATGCAATTTGAAGCATGTTAAGAGCCTCAAAAACACTCAAGAATATTATTACAGTTTGACCTGTTGCCATGGCAACAATATTTCAAATATCAAAAATCCTGTCATAGGTCTACATCTGCTGTGTATTGCCATTACACTGATGAAGTTTGAAGCAAATCAGGTAAAAATAAGAGGGTGATCTCAAAACATTTCAAAAAGTGATACACTTCCTGCTGCCAGTTGGTGGCGCTATAACTTTGACTCACAATAGTCACATCCATGTGATCAGACTCCTATAACGAACACACTCGTGAAGTTTCATAAAGATCAATATATGTATTAAGACGTTATAACACATTTCCTGTTTCCTTTTTCTCGCCATAAATTCGTTGCCTCGCCACGGCCAAACCGTTCGAGATATCAAAAATCCCCTGGCAATTTTTAATCATCAGTGTCTTGACTTCATGCTGACCGAGTTTGGTGGCGATCGGATTAATCGTCTAGGAGGAGTATATCAAATTCCAGAGCATGCGTTTTTCAAACAACCCTTAATAGCTGACTTCCTGTTGGCGTGGCGATTAACTTAGAGCGCGAAAGTTGTTCGGCCCGATGAGGTCTATATGTGTACCGAGTTTCATACTAATACGTGCAAGCATGTTTAATATATGGACCAAATTTTCAGACTTTTTTCAAGGGGGCGCTGTCGAGCCCCCCTGCCACGCCCGGGTACCAGCCTCTCCAGCGTCCTAATGGCCGCGGATTCCAATGTGTGTGCCAATTTTCAAGAGTTTTTGAGCATGTTAAGGCCCCCAAAAAGCCCCGGAAGACGAAAAAAAAAAAAAAATAAAAAAATAAATAAATAAATATAGCTGCGAGCAGCGATGGCGGGCCCAAGCCCGGTGGCACCGCCACCCCGGTGGCTTCAGGGCAACTGTGCACAGCGGGCAATAGGCACTTAAAACGGTTAAACATCAAAGGACTATGTCAAATTCACTCCACATTTACTGCACTACAAGGTGCCGCTATAGAGCCCCTCCTCCCTGCCCATTTTCAAAGGATTACATGTGCCAAGTTTTAACATTATTCTGATGAATTTTGAAGCAAATCAGGTAAAAATAAGAGGGTGATCTCAATGTATGCTGAAAGTGACACATTTTCTGCTTCCAGTTGGTGGCGCTATGACTTTGAATCACAATACTCAAATCCATGTGATCAGCCTTGTACAACGAAGACTAAGCCAAAGTTTCATCAAAATCAATTAATGTATGCAGAAGTTATAACACTTTGTTTCCCTTTTCTTGCCATAAATTCGTTGCCTCGCCACGGCCAAACCGTTTGAGATATCCAAAATCCGTTTGCAATTAAACAACTTCAATGTGTTAGCAACAAGTTAAAAAAAGCTTGGTGTAAATTGGATAAACCCTGTAGGAGTAGTAGTATAAAATTCATAGCCTGTTTTTTCAAAAAATTAACATTCAAACCAAAATAGCTGACTTCCTGTTGGTCGGAGCTAATGAATGTAAATTAGAAAATTGTCCGGCTTGATGAGAATAATATGTGTACCGAGTTTGGTGACTGTAGGAAAAACTAACCCCCACTTTTGTCAAAAGGTGGCGCTACTGAGCCCCTCCACCACGCCCATTTCTATGGCTTTGTCCATGTCTACTGGTTGACAATATTGATGTGTGTGTCGAGTTTCATGCAATTTGAAGCATGTTAAGAGCCTCAAAAACACTCAAGAATATTATTACAGTTTGACCTGTTGCCATGGCAACAATATTTCAAATATCAAAAATCCTGTCATAGGTCTACATCTGCTGTGTATTGACATTACACTGATGAAGTTTGAAGCAAATCAGGTAAAAATAAGAGGGTGATCTCAAAGCATTTTAAAAGTGATACACTTCTTGCTGCCATTTGGTGGCGCTATAACTTTGACTCACAATAGTTACATCCATGTGATCAGACTACTACAACCAACACACTCCTGAAGTTTCATAAACATCAATCAATGTATGCAGAAGTTATAACACATTTCCTGTTTCCCTTTTCTCGCCATAAATTCGTTGCCTCGCCACGGCCAAACCGTTTGAGATATCCAAAATCCGTTTGCAATTAAACAACTTCAATGTGTTCGCAACAAGTTAAAAAAAGCTTGGTGTAAATTGGATAAACCCTGTAGGAGTAGTAGTATAAAATTCATAGCCTGTTTTTTCAAAAAATTAACATTCAAACCAAAATAGCTGACTTCCTGTTGGTCGGAGCTAATGAATGTAAATTAGAAAATTGTCCGGCTTGATGAGAATAATATGTGTACCGAGTTTGGTGACTGTAGGAAAAACTAACCCCCCCACTTTTGTCAAAAGGTGGCGCTACTGAGCCCCTCCACCACGCCCATTTCTATGGCTTTGTCCATGTCTACTGGTTGACAATATTGATGTGTGTGTCGAGTTTCATGCAATTTGAAGCATGTTAAGAGCCTCAAAAACACTCAAGAATATTATTACAGTTTGACCTGTTGCCATGGCAACAATATTTCAAATATCAAAAATCCTGTCATAGGTCTACATCTGCTGTGTATTGACATTACACTGATGAAGTTTGAAGCAAATCAGGTAAAAATAAGAGGGTGATCTCAAAACATTTCAAAAAGTGATACACTTCCTGCTGCCAGTTGGTGGCGCTATAACTTTGACTCACAATAGTCACATCCATGTGATCAGACTCCTATAACGAACACACTCGTGAAGTTTCATAAAGATCAATATATGTATTAAGACGTTATAACACATTTCCTGTTTCCTTTTTCTCGCCATAAATTCGTTGCCTCGCCACGGCCAAACCGTTCGAGATATCAAAAATCCCCTGGCAATTTTTAATCATCAGTGTCTTGACTTCATGCTGACCGAGTTTGGTGGCGATCGGATTAATCGTCTAGGAGGAGTATATCAAATTCCAGAGCATGCGTTTTTCAAACAACCCTTAATAGCTGACTTCCTGTTGGCGTGGCGATTAACTTAGAGCGCGAAAGTTGTTCGGCCCGATGAGGTCTATATGTGTACCGAGTTTCATACTAATACGTGCAAGCATGTTTAATATATGGACCAAATTTTCAGACTTTTTTCAAGGGGGCGCTGTCGAGCCCCCCTGCCACGCCCGGGTACCAGCCTCTCCGGCGTCCTAATGGCCGCGGATTCCAATGTGTGTGCCAATTTTCAAGAGTTTTTGAGCATGTTAAGGCCCCCAAAAAGCCCCGGAAGACGAAAAAAAAATAAAAAAAAAAAAATAAAATAATAATCCTTAGAAGAACAAGAGGGCCCTGCGCGAATTTTCGCTTGGGCCCTAAATATAGCTGCGAGCAGCGATGGCGGGCCCAAGCCCGGTGGCACCGCCACCCCGGTGGCTTCAGGGCAACTGTGCACAGCGGGCAATAGGCACTTAAAACGGTTAAACATCAAAGGACTATGTCAAATTCACTCCACATTTACTGCACTACAAGGTGCCGTTATAGAGCCCCTCCTCCCTGCCCATTTTCAAAGGATTACATGTGCCAAGTTTTAACATTATTCTGATGAATTTTGAAGCAAATCAGGTAAAAATAAGAGGGTGATCTCAATGTATGCTGAAAGTGACACATTTTCTGCTTCCAGTTGGTGGCGCTATGACTTTGAATCACAATAGTCAAATCCATGTGATCAGCCTTGTACAACGAAGACTAAGCCAAAGTTTCATCAAAATCAATTAATGTATGCAGAAGTTATAACACTTTGTTTCCCTTTTCTTGCCATAAATTCGTTGCCTCGCCACGGCCAAACCGTTTGAGATATCCAAAATCCGTTTGCAATTAAACAACTTCAATGTGTTAGCAACAAGTTAAAAAAAGCTTGGTGTAAATTGGATAAACCCTGTAGGAGTAGTAGTATAAAATTCATAGCCTGTTTTTTCAAAAAATTTACATTCAAACCAAAATAGCTGACTTCCTGTTGGTCGGAGCTAATGAATGTAAATTAGAAAATTGTCCGGCTTGATGAGAATAATATGTGTACCGAGTTTGGTGACTGTAGGAAAAACTAACCCCCCCACTTTTGTCAAAAGGTGGCGCTACTGAGCCCCTCCACCACGCCCATTTCTATGGCTTTGTCCATGTCTACTGGTTGACAATATTGATGTGTGTGTCGAGTTTCATGCAATTTGAAGCATGTTAAGAGCCTCAAAAACACTCAAGAATATTATTACAGTTTGACCTGTTGCCATTGCAACAAAATTTCAAATATCAAAAATCCTGTCATAGGTCTACATCTGCTGTGTATTGACATTACACTGATGAAGTTTGAAGCAAATCAGGTAAAAATAAGAGGGTGATCTCAAAGCATTTTAAAAGTGATACACTTCTTGCTGCCATTTGGTGGCGCTATAACTTTGACTCACAATAGTTACATCCATGTGATCAGACTACTACAACCAACACACTCCTGAAGTTTCATAAACATCAATCAATGTATGCAGAAGTTATAACACATTTCCTGTTTCCCTTTTCTCGCCATAAATTTGTTGCCTCGCCACGGCCAAACCGTTCGAGATATCAAAAATCCCCTGGCAATTTTTAATCATCAGTGTCTTGACTTCATGCTGACCGAGTTTGGTGGCGATCGGATTAATCGTCTAGGAGGAGTATATCAAATTCCAGAGCATGCGTTTTTCAAACAACCCTTAATAGCTGACTTCCTGTTGGCGTGGCGATTAACTTAGAGCGCGAAAGTTGTTCGGCCCGATGAGGTCTATATGTGTACCGAGTTTCATACTAATACGTGCAAGCATGTTTAATATATGGACCAAATTTTCAGACTTTTTTCAAGGGGGCGCTGTCGAGCCCCCCTGCCACGCCCGGGTACCAGCCTCTCCGGCGTCCTAATGGCCACGGATTCCAATGTGTGTGCCAATTTTCAAGAGTTTTTGAGCATGTTAAGGCCCCCAAAAAGCCCCGGAAGACGGAAAAAAAAAATAAATAAAAAAAAAATAATAACGAGCAGCGATGGCGGGCCCAAGCCCGGTGGCACCGCCACCCCGGTGGCTTCAGGGCAACTGTGCACAGCGGGCAATAGGCACTTAAAACGGTTAAACATCAAAGGACTATGTCAAATTCACTCCACATTTACTGCACTACAAGGTGCCGCTATAGAGCCCCTCCTCCCTGCCCATTTTCAAAGGATTACATGTGCCAAGTTTTAACATTATTCTGATGAATTTTGAAGCAAATCAGGTAAAAATAAGAGGGTGATCTCAATGTATGCTGAAAGTGACACATTTTCTGCTTCCAGTTGGTGGCGCTATGACTTTGAATCACAATAGTCAAATCCATGTGATCAGCCTTGTACAACGAAGACTAAGCCAAAGTTTCATCAAAATCAATTAATGTATGCAGAAGTTATAACACTTTGTTTCCCTTTTCTTGCCATAAATTCGTTGCCTCGCCACGGCCAAACCGTTTGAGATATCCAAAATCCGTTTGCAATTAAACAACTTCAATGTGTTAGCAACAAGTTAAAAAAAGCTTGGTGTAAATTGGATAAACCCTGTAGGAGTAGTAGTATAAAATTCATAGCCTGTTTTTTCAAAAAATTAACATTCAAACCAAAATAGCTGACTTCCTGTTGGTCGGAGCTAATGAATGTAAATTAGAAAATTGTCCGGCTTGATGAGAATAATATGTGTACCGAGTTTGGTGACTGTAGGAAAAACTAACCCCCACTTTTGTCAAAAGGTGGCGCTACTGAGCCCCTCCACCACGCCCATTTCTATGGCTTTGTCCATGTCTACTGGTTGACAATATTGATGTGTGTGTCGAGTTTCATGCAATTTGAAGCATGTTAAGAGCCTCAAAAACACTCAAGAATATTATTACAGTTTGACCTGTTGCCATGGCAACAATATTTCAAATATCAAAAATCCTGTCATAGGTCTACATCTGCTGTGTATTGACATTACACTGATGAAGTTTGAAGCAAATCAGGTAAAAATAAGAGGGTGATCTCAAAACATTTCAAAAAGTGATACACTTCCTGCTGCCAGTTGGTGGCGCTATAACTTTGACTCACAATAGTCACATCCATGTGATCAGACTCCTATAACGAACACACTCGTGAAGTTTCATAAAGATCAATATATGTATTAAGACGTTATAACACATTTCCTGTTTCCTTTTTCTCGCCATAAATTCGTTGCCTCGCCACGGCCAAACCGTTCGAGATATCAAAAATCCCCTGGCAATTTTTAATCATCAGTGTCTTGACTTCATGCTGACCGAGTTTGGTGGCGATCGGATTAATCGTCTAGGAGGAGTATATCAAATTCCAGAGCATGCGTTTTTCAAACAACCCTTAATAGCTGACTTCCTGTTGGCGTGGCGATTAACTTAGAGCGCGAAAGTTGTTCGGCCCGATGAGGTCTATATGTGTACCGAGTTTCATACTAATACGTGCAAGCATGTTTAATATATGGACCAAATTTTCAGACTTTTTGTCCAGGGGGCGCTGTCGCGCCCCCCAGCCACACCCGGCTACCAGCCTCTGGAGCGTCCTAATGGCCGCGGATTCCAATGTGTGTGCCAATTTTCAAGAGTTTTTGAGCATGTTAAGGCCCCCAAAAAGCCCCGGAAGACGGAAAAAAAATAAAAAAAAATAAAAAATAAATATAGCTGCGAGCAGCGATGGCGGGCCCAAGCCCGGTGGCACCGCCACCCCGGTGGCTTCAGGGCAACTGTGCACAGCGGGCAATAGGCACTTAAAACGGTTAAACATCAAAGGACTATGTCAAATTCACTCCACATTTACTGCACTACAAGGTGCCGTTATAGAGCCCCTCCTCCCTGCCCATTTTCAAAGGATTACATGTGCCAAGTTTTAACATTATTCTGATGAATTTTGAAGCAAATCAGGTAAAAATAAGAGGGTGATCTCAATGTATGCTGAAAGTGACACATTTTCTGCTTCCAGTTGGTGGCGCTATGACTTTGAATCACAATAGTCAAATCCATGTGATCAGCCTTGTACAACGAAGACTAAGCCAAAGTTTCATCAAAATCAATTAATGTATGCAGAAGTTATAACACTTTGTTTCCCTTTTCTTGCCATAAATTCGTTGCCTCGCCACGGCCAAACCGTTTGAGATATCCAAAATCCGTTTGCAATTAAACAACTTCAATGTGTTAGCAACAAGTTAAAAAAAGCTTGGTGTAAATTGGATAAACCCTGTAGGAGTAGTAGTATAAAATTCATAGCCTGTTTTTTCAAAAAATTAACATTCAAACCAAAATAGCTGACTTCCTGTTGGTCGGAGCTAATGAATGTAAATTAGAAAATTGTCCGGCTTGATGAGAATAATATGTGTACCGAGTTTGGTGACTGTAGGAAAAACTAACACCCACTTTTGTCAAAAGGTGGCGCTACTGAGCCCCTCCACCACGCCCATTTCTATGGCTTTGTCCATGTCTACTGGTTGACAATATTGATGTGTGTGTCGAGTTTCATGCAATTTGAAGCATGTTAAGAGCCTCAAAAACACTCAAGAATATTATTACAGTTTGACCTGTTGCCATTGCAACAATATTTCAAATATCAAAAATCCTGTCATAGGTCTACATCTGCTGTGTATTGACATTACACTGATGAAGTTTGAAGCAAATCAGGTAAAAATAAGAGGGTGATCTCAAAGCATTTTAAAAGTGATACACTTCTTGCTGCCATTTGGTGGCGCTATAACTTTGACTCACAATAGTTACATCCATGTGATCAGACTACTACAACCAACACACTCCTGAAGTTTCATAAACATCAATCAATGTATGCAGAAGTTATAACACATTTCCTGTTTCCCTTTTCTCGCCATAAATTCGTTGCCTCGCCACGGCCAAACCGTTCGAGATATCAAAAATCCCCTGGCAATTTTTAATCATCAGTGTCTTGACTTCATGCTGACCGAGTTTGGTGGCGATCGGATTAATCGTCTAGGAGGAGTATATCAAATTCCAGAGCATGCGTTTTTCAAACAACCCTTAATAGCTGACTTCCTGTTGGCGTGGCGATTAACTTAGAGCGCGAAAGTTGTTCGGCCCGATGAGGTCTATATGTGTACCGAGTTTCATACTAATACGTGCAAGCATGTTTAATATATGGACCAAATTTTCAGACTTTTTTCAAGGGGGCGCTGTCGAGCCCCCCTGCCACGCCCGGGTACCAGCCTCTCCGGCGTCCTAATGGCCACGGATTCCAATGTGTGTGCCAATTTTCAAGAGTTTTTGAGCATGTTAAGGCCCCCAAAAAGCCCCGGAAGACGGAAAAAAAAAATAAATAAAAAAAATAATAACGAGCAGCGATGGCGGGCCCAAGCCCGGTGGCACCGCCACCCCGGTGGCTTCAGGGCAACTGTGCACAGCGGGCAATAGGCACTTAAAACGGTTAAACATCAAAGGACTATGTCAAATTCACTCCACATTTACTGCACTACAAGGTGCCGCTATAGAGCCCCTCCTCCCTGCCCATTTTCAAAGGATTACATGTGCCAAGTTTTAACATTATTCTGATGAATTTTGAAGCAAATCAGGTAAAAATAAGAGGGTGATCTCAATGTATGCTGAAAGTGACACATTTTCTGCTTCCAGTTGGTGGCGCTATGACTTTGAATCACAATAGTCAAATCCATGTGATCAGCCTTGTACAACGAAGACTAAGCCAAAGTTTCATCAAAATCAATTAATGTATGCAGAAGTTATAACACTTTGTTTCCCTTTTCTTGCCATAAATTCGTTGCCTCGCCACGGCCAAACCGTTTGAGATATCCAAAATCCGTTTGCAATTAAACAACTTCAATGTGTTAGCAACAAGTTAAAAAAAGCTTGGTGTAAATTGGATAAACCCTGTAGGAGTAGTAATATAAAATTCATAGCCTGTTTTTTCAAAAAATTTACATTCAAACCAAAATAGCTGACTTCCTGTTGGTCGGAGCTAATGAATGTAAATTAGAAAATTGTCCGGCTTGATGAGAATAATATGTGTACCGAGTTTGGTGACTGTAGGAAAAACTAATCCCCCCACTTTTGTCAAAAGGTGGCGCTACTGAGCCCCTCCACCACGCCCATTTCTATGGCTTTGTCCATGTCTACTGGTTGACAATATTGATGTGTGTGTCGAGTTTCATGCAATTTGAAGCATGTTAAGAGCCTCAAAAACACTCAAGAATATTATTACAGGTTGACCTGTTGCCATGGCAACAATATTTCAAATATCAAAAATCCTGTCATAGGTCTACATCTGCTGTGTATTGACATTACACTGATGAAGTTTGAAGCAAATCAGGTAAAAATAAGAGGGTGATCTCAAAGCATTTTAAAAGTGATACACTTCTTGCTGCCATTTGGTGGCGCTATAACTTTGACTCACAATAGTTACATCCATGTGATCAGACTACTACAACCAACACACTCCTGAAGTTTCATAAAGATCAATATATGTATTAAGACGTTATAACACATTTCCTGTTTCCTTTTTCTCGCCATAAATTCGTTGCCTCGCCACGGCCAAACCGTTCGAGATATCAAAAATCCCCTGGCAATTTTTAATCATCAGTGTCTTGACTTCATGCTGACCGAGTTTGGTGGCGATCGGATTAATCGTCTAGGAGGAGTATATCAAATTCCAGAGCATGCGTTTTTCAAACAACCCTTAATAGCTGACTTCCTGTTGGCGTGGCGATTAACTTAGAGCGCGAAAGTTGTTCGGCCCGATGAGGTCTATATGTGTACCGAGTTTCATACTAATACGTGCAAGCATGTTTAATATATGGACCAAATTTTCAGACTTTTTTCAAGGGGGCGCTGTCGAGCCCCCCTGCCACGCCCGGGTACCAGCCTCTCCGGCGTCCTAATGGCCGCGGATTCCAATGTGTGTGCCAATTTTCAAGAGTTTTTGAGCATGTTAAGGCCCCCAAAAAGCCCCGGAAGACGGAAAAAAAAAAAAATAAATAATAAATATAGCTGCGAGCAGCGATGGCGGTCCCAAGCCCGGTGGCACCGCCACCCCGGTGGCTTCAGGGCAACTGTGCACAGCGGGCAATAGGCACTTAAAACGGTTAAACATCAAAGGACTATGTCAAATTCACTCCACATTTACTGCACTACAAGGTGCCGCTATAGAGCCCCTCCTCCCTGCCCATTTTCAAAGGATTACATGTGCCAAGTTTTAACATTATTCTGATGAATTTTGAAGCAAATCAGGTAAAAATAAGAGGGTGATCTCAATGTATGCTGAAAGTGACACATTTTCTGCTTCCAGTTGGTGGCGCTATGACTTTGAATCACAATAGTCAAATCCATGTGATCAGCCTTGTACAACGAAGACTAAGCCAAAGTTTCATCAAAATCAATTAATGTATGCAGAAGTTATAACACTTTGTTTCCCTTTTCTTGCCATAAATTTGTTGCCTCGCCACGGCCAAACCGTTTGAGATATCCAAAATCCGTTTGCAATTAAACAACTTCAATGTGTTAGCAACAAGTTAAAAAAAGCTTGGTGTAAATTGGATAAACCCTGTAGGAGTAGTAGTATCAAATTCATAGCCTGTTTTTTCAAAAAATTAACATTCAAACCAAAATAGCTGACTTCCTGTTGGTCGGAGCTAATGAATGTAAATTAGAAAATTGTCCGGCTTGATGAGAATAATATGTGTACCGAGTTTGGTGACTGTAGGAAAAACTAATCCCCCCACTTTTGTCAAAAGGTGGCGCTACTGAGCCCCTCCACCACGCCCATTTCTATGGCTTTGTCCATGTCTACTGGTTGACAATATTGATGTGTGTGTCGAGTTTCATGCAATTTGAAGCATGTTAAGAGCCTCAAAAACACTCAAGAATATTATTACAGTTTGACCTGTTGCCATGGCAACAATATTTCAAATATCAAAAATCCTGTCATAGGTCTACATCTGCTGTGTATTGACATTACACTGATGAAGTTTGAAGCAAATCAGGTAAAAATAAGAGGGTGATCTCAAAGCATTTTAAAAGTGATACACTTCTTGCTGCCATTTGGTGGCGCTATAACTTTGACTCACAATAGTTACATCCATGTGATCAGACTACTACAACCAACACACTCCTGAAGTTTCATAAACATCAATCAATGTATGCAGAAGTTATAACACATTTCCTGTTTCCCTTTTCTCGCCATAAATTCGTTGCCTCGCCACGGCCAAACCGTTTGAGATATCCAAAATCCGTTTGCAATTAAACAACTTCAATGTGTTCGCAACAAGTTAAAAAAAGCTTGGTGTAAATTGGATAAACCCTGTAGGAGTAGTAGTATAAAATTCATAGCCTGTTTTTTCAAAAAATTAACATTCAAACCAAAATAGCTGACTTCCTGTTGGTCGGAGCTAATGAATGTAAATTAGAAAATTGTCCGGCTTGATGAGAATAATATGTGTACCGAGTTTGGTGACTGTAGGAAAAACTAACCCCCCACTTTTGTCAAAAGGTGGCGCTACTGAGCCCCTCCACCACGCCCATTTCTATGGCTTTGTCCATGTCTACTGGTTGACAATATTGATGTGTGTGTCGAGTTTCATGCAATTTGAAGCATGTTAAGAGCCTCAAAAACACTCAAGAATATTATTACAGTTTGACCTGTTGCCATGGCAACAATATTTCAAATATCAAAAATCCTGTCATAGGTCTACATCTGCTGTGTATTGACATTACACTGATGAAGTTTGAAGCAAATCAGGTAAAAATAAGAGGGTGATCTCAAAACATTTCAAAAAGTGATACACTTCCTGCTGCCAGTTGGTGGCGCTATAACTTTGACTCACAATAGTCACATCCATGTGATCAGACTCCTATAACGAACACACTCGTGAAGTTTCATAAAGATCAATATATGTATTAAGACGTTATAACACATTTCCTGTTTCCTTTTTCTCGCCATAAATTCGTTGCCTCGCCACGGCCAAACCGTTCGAGATATCAAAAATCCCCTGGCAATTTTTAATCATCAGTGTCTTGACTTCATGCTGACCGAGTTTGGTGGCGATCGGATTAATCGTCTAGGAGGAGTATATCAAATTCCAGAGCATGCGTTTTTCAAACAACCCTTAATAGCTGACTTCCTGTTGGCGTGGCGATTAACTTAGAGCGCGAAAGTTGTTCGGCCCGATGAGGTCTATATGTGTACCGAGTTTCATACTAATACGTGCAAGCATGTTTAATATATGGACCAAATTTTCAGACTTTTTTCAAGGGGGCGCTGTCGAGCCCCCCTGCCACGCCCGGGTACCAGCCTCTCCAGCGTCCTAATGGCCGCGGATTCCAATGTGTGTGCCAATTTTCAAGAGTTTTTGAGCATGTTAAGGCCCCCAAAAAGCCCCGGAAGACGGAAAAAAAAAAAAAAATAAAAAATAAAAAATAAATATAGCTGCGAGCAGCGATGGCGGGCCCAAGCCCGGTGGCACCGCCACCCCGGTGGCTTCAGGGCAACTGTGCACAGCGGGCAATAGGCACTTAAAACGGTTAAACATCAAAGGACTATGTCAAATTCACTCCACATTTACTGCACTACAAGGTGCCGTTATAGAGCCCCTCCTCCCTGCCCATTTTCAAAGGATTACATGTGCCAAGTTTTAACATTATTCTGATGAATTTTGAAGCAAATCAGGTAAAAATAAGAGGGTGATCTCAATGTATGCTGAAAGTGACACATTTTCTGCTTCCAGTTGGTGGCGCTATGACTTTGAATCACAATAGTCAAATCCATGTGATCAGCCTTGTACAACGAAGACTAAGCCAAAGTTTCATCAAAATCAATTAATGTATGCAGAAGTTATAACACTTTGTTTCCCTTTTCTTGCCATAAATTCGTTGCCTCGCCACGGCCAAACCGTTTGAGATATCCAAAATCCGTTTGCAATTAAACAACTTCAATGTGTTAGCAACAAGTTAAAAAAAGCTTGGTGTAAATTGGATAAACCCTGTAGGAGTAGTAGTATAAAATTCATAGCCTGTTTTTTCAAAAAATTAACATTCAAACCAAAATAGCTGACTTCCTGTTGGTCGGAGCTAATGAATGTAAATTAGAAAATTGTCCGGCTTGATGAGAATAATATGTGTACCGAGTTTGGTGACTGTAGGAAAAACTAACCCCCCCACTTTTGTCAAAAGGTGGCGCTACTGAGCCCCTCCACCACGCCCATTTCTATGGCTTTGTCCATGTCTACTGGTTGACAATATTGATGTGTGTGTCGAGTTTCATGCAATTTGAAGCATGTTAAGAGCCTCAAAAACACTCAAGAATATTATTACAGTTTGACCTGTTGCCATGGCAACAATATTTCAAATATCAAAAATCCTGTCATAGGTCTACATCTGCTGTGTATTGACATTACACTGATGAAGTTTGAAGCAAATCAGGTAAAAATAAGAGGGTGATCTCAAAACATTTCAAAAAGTGATACACTTCCTGCTGCCAGTTGGTGGCGCTATAACTTTGACTCACAATAGTCACATCCATGTGATCAGACTCCTATAACGAACACACTCGTGAAGT
The DNA here is from genome assembly GCF_024489055.1 of Chanodichthys erythropterus. Taxonomy (NCBI): domain Eukaryota; kingdom Metazoa; phylum Chordata; class Actinopteri; order Cypriniformes; family Xenocyprididae; genus Chanodichthys; species Chanodichthys erythropterus. The sequence continues at coordinate 24,681,990 of NC_090226.1, forward strand.
TTCATAAAGATCAATATATGTATTAAGACGTTATAACACATTTCCTGTTTCCTTTTTCTCGCCATAAATTTGTTGCCTCGCCACGGCCAAACCGTTCGAGATATCAAAAATCCCCTGGCAATTTTTAATCATCAGTGTCTTGACTTCATGCTGACCGAGTTTGGTGGCGATCGGATTAATCGTCTAGGAGGAGTATATCAAATTCCAGAGCATGCGTTTTTCAAACAACCCTTAATAGCTGACTTCCTGTTGGCGTGGCGATTAACTTAGAGCGCGAAAGTTGTTCGGCCCGATGAGGTCTATATGTGTACCGAGTTTCATACTAATACGTGCAAGCATGTTTAATATATGGACCAAATTTTCAGACTTTTTTCAAGGGGGCGCTGTCGAGCCCCCCTGCCACGCCCGGGTACCAGCCTCTCCAGCGTCCTAATGGCCGCGGATTCCAATGTGTGTGCCAATTTTCAAGAGTTTTTGAGCATGTTAAGGCCCCCAAAAAGCCCCGGAAGACGGAAAAAAAAAAATAAAAAAAAAATAAAAAATAAATATAGCTGCGAGCAGCGATGGCGGGCCCAAGCCCGGTGGCACCGCCACCCCGGTGGCTTCAGGGCAACTGTGCACAGCGGGCAATAGGCACTTAAAACGGTTAAACATCAAAGGACTATGTCAAATTCACTCCACATTTACTGCACTACAAGGTGCCGTTATAGAGCCCCTCCTCCCTGCCCATTTTCAAAGGATTACATGTGCCAAGTTTTAACATTATTCTGATGAATTTTGAAGCAAATCAGGTAAAAATAAGAGGGTGATCTCAATGTATGCTGAAAGTGACACATTTTCTGCTTCCAGTTGGTGGCGCTATGACTTTGAATCACAATAGTCAAATCCATGTGATCAGCCTTGTACAACGAAGACTAAGCCAAAGTTTCATCAAAATCAATTAATGTATGCAGAAGTTATAACACTTTGTTTCCCTTTTCTTGCCATAAATTCGTTGCCTCGCCACGGCCAAACCGTTTGAGATATCCAAAATCCGTTTGCAATTAAACAACTTCAATGTGTTAGCAACAAGTTAAAAAAAGCTTGGTGTAAATTGGATAAACCCTGTAGGAGTAGTAGTATAAAATTCATAGCCTGTTTTTTCAAAAAATTAACATTCAAACCAAAATAGCTGACTTCCTGTTGGTCGGAGCTAATGAATGTAAATTAGAAAATTGTCCGGCTTGATGAGAATAATATGTGTACCGAGTTTGGTGACTGTAGGAAAAACTAACCCCCACTTTTGTCAAAAGGTGGCGCTACTGAGCCCCTCCACCACGCCCATTTCTATGGCTTTGTCCATGTCTACTGGTTGACAATATTGATGTGTGTGTCGAGTTTCATGCAATTTGAAGCATGTTAAGAGCCTCAAAAACACTCAAGAATATTATTACAGTTTGACCTGTTGCCATTGCAACAATATTTCAAATATCAAAAATCCTGTCATAGGTCTACATCTGCTGTGTATTGACATTACACTGATGAAGTTTGAAGCAAATCAGGTAAAAATAAGAGGGTGATCTCAAAGCATTTTAAAAGTGATACACTTCTTGCTGCCATTTGGTGGCGCTATAACTTTGACTCACAATAGTTACATCCATGTGATCAGACTACTACAACCAACACACTCCTGAAGTTTCATAAACATCAATCAATGTATGCAGAAGTTATAACACATTTCCTGTTTCCCTTTTCTCGCCATAAATTCGTTGCCTCGCCACGGCCAAACCGTTCGAGATATCAAAAATCCCCTGGCAATTTTTAATCATCAGTGTCTTGACTTCATGCTGACCGAGTTTGGTGGCGATCGGATTAATCGTCTAGGAGGAGTATATCAAATTCCAGAGCATGCGTTTTTCAAACAACCCTTAATAGCTGACTTCCTGTTGGCGTGGCGATTAACTTAGAGCGCGAAAGTTGTTCGGCCCGATGAGGTCTATATGTGTACCGAGTTTCATACTAATACGTGCAAGCATGTTTAATATATGGACCAAATTTTCAGACTTTTTTCAAGGGGGCGCTGTCGAGCCCCCCTGCCACGCCCGGGTACCAGCCTCTCCGGCGTCCTAATGGCCACGGATTCCAATGTGTGTGCCAATTTTCAAGAGTTTTTGAGCATGTTAAGGCCCCCAAAAAGCCCCGGAAGACGGAAAAAAAAAATAAATAAAAAAAAAATAATAAATATAGCTGCGAGCAGCGATGGCGGGCCCAAGCCCGGTGGCACCGCCACCCCGGTGGCTTCAGGGCAACTGTGCACAGCGGGCAATAGGCACTTAAAACGGTTAAACATCAAAGGACTATGTCAAATTCACTCCACATTTACTGCACTACAAGGTGCCGCTATAGAGCCCCTCCTCCCTGCCCATTTTCAAAGGATTACATGTGCCAAGTTTTAACATTATTCTGATGAATTTTGAAGCAAATCAGGTAAAAATAAGAGGGTGATCTCAATGTATGCTGAAAGTGACACATTTTCTGCTTCCAGTTGGTGGCGCTATGACTTTGAATCACAATAGTCAAATCCATGTGATCAGCCTTGTACAACGAAGACTAAGCCAAAGTTTCATCAAAATCAATTAATGTATGCAGAAGTTATAACACTTTGTTTCCCTTTTCTTGCCATAAATTCGTTGCCTCGCCACGGCCAAACCGTTTGAGATATCCAAAATCCGTTTGCAATTAAACAACTTCAATGTGTTAGCAACAAGTTAAAAAAAGCTTGGTGTAAATTGGATAAACCCTGTAGGAGTAGTAGTATAAAATTCATAGCCTGTTTTTTCAAAAAATTAACATTCAAACCAAAATAGCTGACTTCCTGTTGGTCGGAGCTAATGAATGTAAATTAGAAAATTGTCCGGCTTGATGAGAATAATATGTGTACCGAGTTTGGTGACTGTAGGAAAAACTAACCCCCACTTTTGTCAAAAGGTGGCGCTACTGAGCCCCTCCACCACGCCCATTTCTATGGCTTTGTCCATGTCTACTGGTTGACAATATTGATGTGTGTGTCGAGTTTCATGCAATTTGAAGCATGTTAAGAGCCTCAAAAACACTCAAGAATATTATTACAGTTTGACCTGTTGCCATGGCAACAATATTTCAAATATCAAAAATCCTGTCATAGGTCTACATCTGCTGTGTATTGACATTACACTGATGAAGTTTGAAGCAAATCAGGTAAAAATAAGAGGGTGATCTCAAAGCATTTTAAAAGTGATACACTTCTTGCTGCCATTTGGTGGCGCTATAACTTTGACTCACAATAGTTACATCCATGTGATCAGACTACTACAACCAACACACTCCTGAAGTTTCATAAACATCAATCAATGTATGCAGAAGTTATAACACATTTCCTGTTTCCCTTTTCTCGCCATAAATTCGTTGCCTCGCCACGGCCAAACCGTTTGAGATATCCAAAATCCGTTTGCAATTAAACAACTTCAATGTGTTCGCAATAAGTTAAGAAAAGCTTGGTGTAAATTGGATAAACCCTGTAGGAGTAGTAGTATAAAATTCATAGCCTGTTTTTTCAAAAAATTAACATTCAAACCAAAATAGCTGACTTCCTGTTGGTCGGAGCTAATGAATGTAAATTAGAAAATTGTCCGGCTTGATGAGAATAATATGTGTACCGAGTTTGGTGACTGTAGGAACAACTAACCCCCACTTTTGTCAAAAGGTGGCGCTACTGAGCCCCTCCACCACGCCCATTTCTATGGCTTTGTCCATGTCTACTGGTTGACAATATTGATGTGTGTGTCGAGTTTCATGCAATTTGAAGCATGTTAAGAGCCTCAAAAACACTCAAGAATATTATTACAGTTTGACCTGTTGCCATGGCAACAATATTTCAAATATCAAAAATCCTGTCATAGGTCTACATCTGCTGTGTATTGACATTACACTGATGAAGTTTGAAGCAAATCAGGTAAAAATAAGAGGGTGATCTCAAAACATTTCAAAAAGTGATACACTTCCTGCTGCCAGTTGGTGGCGCTATAACTTTGACTCACAATAGTCACATCCATGTGATCAGACTCCTATAACGAACACACTCGTGAAGTTTCATAAAGATCAATATATGTATTAAGACGTTATAACACATTTCCTGTTTCCTTTTTCTCGCCATAAATTCGTTGCCTCGCCACGGCCAAACCGTTCGAGATATCAAAAATCCCCTGGCAATTTTTAATCATCAGTGTCTTGACTTCATGCTGACCGAGTTTGGTGGCGATCGGATTAATCGTCTAGGAGGAGTATATCAAATTCCAGAGCATGCGTTTTTCAAACAACCCTTAATAGCTGACTTCCTGTTGGCGTGGCGATTAACTTAGAGCGCGAAAGTTGTTCGGCCCGATGAGGTCTATATGTGTACCGAGTTTCATACTAATACGTGCAAGCATGTTTAATATATGGACCAAATTTTCAGACTTTTTTCAAGGGGGCGCTGTCGAGCCCCCCTGCCACGCCCGGGTACCAGCCTCTCCGGCGTCCTAATGGCCGCGGATTCCAATGTGTGTGCCAATTTTCAAGAGTTTTTGAGCATGTTAAGGCCCCCAAAAAGCCCCGGAAGACGGAAAAAAAAAAAAAAAAAAAAAAAAAAAAAAAAAAAAATAATAATAATCCTTAGAAGAACAAGAGGGCCCTGCGCGAATTTTCGCTTGGGCCCTAACGAGCAGCGATGGCGGGCCCAAGCCCGGTGGCACCGCCACCCCGGTGGCTTCAGGGCAACTGTGCACAGCGGGCAATAGGCACTTAAAACGGTTAAACATCAAAGGACTATGTCAAATTCACTCCACATTTACTGCACTACAAGGTGCCGCTATAGAGCCCCTCCTCCCTGCCCATTTTCAAAGGATTACATGTGCCAAGTTTTAACATTATTCTGATGAATTTTGAAGCAAATCAGGTAAAAATAAGAGGGTGATCTCAATGTATGCTGAAAGTGACACATTTTCTGCTTCCAGTTGGTGGCGCTATGACTTTGAATCACAATAGTCAAATCCATGTGATCAGCCTTGTACAACGAAGACTAAGCCAAAGTTTCATCAAAATCAATTAATGTATGCAGAAGTTATAACACTTTGTTTCCCTTTTCTTGCCATAAATTCGTTGCCTCGCCACGGCCAAACCGTTTGAGATATCCAAAATCCGTTTGCAATTAAACAACTTCAATGTGTTAGCAACAAGTTAAAAAAAGCTTGGTGTAAATTGGATAAACCCTGTAGGAGTAGTAGTATCAAATTCATAGCCTGTTTTTTCAAAAAATTAACATTCAAACCAAAATAGCTGACTTCCTGTTGGTCGGAGCTAATGAATGTAAATTAGAAAATTGTCCGGCTTGATGAGAATAATATGTGTACCGAGTTTGGTGACTGTAGGAAAAACTAATCCCCCCACTTTTGTCAAAAGGTGGCGCTACTGAGCCCCTCCACCACGCCCATTTCTATGGCTTTGTCCATGTCTACTGGTTGACAATATTGATGTGTGTGTCGAGTTTCATGCAATTTGAAGCATGTTAAGAGCCTCAAAAACACTCAAGAATATTATTACAGTTTGACCTGTTGCCATGGCAACAATATTTCAAATATCAAAAATCCTGTCATAGGTCTACATCTGCTGTGTATTGACATTACACTGATGAAGTTTGAAGCAAATCAGGTAAAAATAAGAGGGTGATCTCAAAGCATTTTAAAAGTGATACACTTCTTGCTGCCATTTGGTGGCGCTATAACTTTGACTCACAATAGTTACATCCATGTGATCAGACTACTACAACCAACACACTCCTGAAGTTTCATAAACATCAATCAATGTATGCAGAAGTTATAACACATTTCCTGTTTCCCTTTTCTCGCCATAAATTCGTTGCCTCGCCACGGCCAAACCGTTTGAGATATCCAAAATCCGTTTGCAATTAAACAACTTCAATGTGTTCGCAATAAGTTAAAAAAAGCTTGGTGTAAATTGGATAAACCCTGTAGGAGTAGTAGTATAAAATTCATAGCCTGTTTTTTCAAAAAATTAACATTCAAACCAAAATAGCTGACTTCCTGTTGGTCGGAGCTAATGAATGTAAATTAGAAAATTGTCCGGCTTGATGAGAATAATATGTGTACCGAGTTTGGTGACTGTAGGAAAAACTAACCCCCACTTTTGTCAAAAGGTGGCGCTACTGAGCCCCTCCACCACGCCCATTTCTATGGCTTTGTCCATGTCTACTGGTTGACAATATTGATGTGTGTGTCGAGTTTCATGCAATTTGAAGCATGTTAAGAGCCTCAAAAACACTCAAGAATATTATTACAGTTTGACCTGTTGCCATGGCAACAATATTTCAAATATCAAAAATCCTGTCATAGGTCTACATCTGCTGTGTATTGACATTACACTGATGAAGTTTGAAGCAAATCAGGTAAAAATAAGAGGGTGATCTCAAAACATTTCAAAAAGTGATACACTTCCTGCTGCCAGTTGGTGGCGCTATAACTTTGACTCACAATAGTCACATCCATGTGATCAGACTCCTATAACGAACACACTCGTGAAGTTTCATAAAGATCAATATATGTATTAAGACGTTATAACACATTTCCTGTTTCCTTTTTCTCGCCATAAATTCGTTGCCTCGCCACGGCCAAACCGTTCGAGATATCAAAAATCCCCTGGCAATTTTTAATCATCAGTGTCTTGACTTCATGCTGACCGAGTTTGGTGGCGATCGGATTAATCGTCTAGGAGGAGTATATCAAATTCCAGAGCATGCGTTTTTCAAACAACCCTTAATAGCTGACTTCCTGTTGGCGTGGCGATTAACTTAGAGCGCGAAAGTTGTTCGGCCCGATGAGGTCTATATGTGTACCGAGTTTCATACTAATACGTGCAAGCATGTTTAATATATGGACCAAATTTTCAGACTTTTTTTCAAGGGGGCGCTGTCGAGCCCCCCTGCCACGCCCGGGTACCAGCCTCTCCGGCGTCCTAATGGCCGCGGATTCCAATGTGTGTGCCAATTTTCAAGAGTTTTTGAGCATGTTAAGGCCCCCAAAAAGCCCCGGAAGACGGAAAAAAAAAAAAAAAAAAAAAAAAATAATAATAATAATAATAATAATAATCCTTAGAAGAACAAGAGGGCCCTGCGCGAATTTTCGCTTGGGCCCTAAATATAGCTGCGAGCAGCGATGGCGGGCCCAAGCCCGGTGGCACCGCCACCCCGGTGGCTTCAGGGCAACTGTGCACAGCGGGCAATAGGCACTTAAAACGGTTAAACATCAAAGGACTATGTCAAATTCACTCCACATTTACTGCACTACAAGGTGCCGCTATAGACCCCTTCCTCCCTGCCCATTTTCAAAGGATTACATGTGCCAAGTTTTAACATTATTCTGATGAATTTTGAAGCAAATCAGGTAAAAATAAGAGGGTGATCTCAATGTATGCTGAAAGTGACACATTTTCTGCTTCCAGTTGGTGGCGCTATGACTTTGAATCACAATAGTCAAATCCATGTGAGCAGCCTTGTACAACGAAGACTAAGCCAAAGTTTCATCAAAATCAATTAAAGTATGCAGAAGTTATAACACTTTGTTTCCCTTTTCTTGCCATAAATTCGTTGCCTCGCCACGGCCAAACCGTTTGAGATATCCAAAATCCGTTTGCAATTAAACAACTTCAATGTGTTAGCAACAAGTTAAAAAAAGCTTGGTGTAAATTGGATAAACCCTGTAGGAGTAGTAGTATAAAATTCATAGCCTGTTTTTTCAAAAAATTAACATTCAAACCAAAATAGCTGACTTCCTGTTGGTCGGAGCTAATGAATGTAAATTAGAAAATTGTCCGGCTTGATGAGAATAATATGTGTACCGAGTTTGGTGACTGTAGGAAAAACTAACCCCCCCACTTTTGTCAAAAGGTGGCGCTACTGAGCCCCTCCACCACGCCCATTTCTATGGCTTTGTCCATGTCTACTGGTTGACAATATTGATGTGTGTGTCGAGTTTCATGCAATTTGAAGCATGTTAAGAGCCTCAAAAACACTCAAGAATATTATTACAGTTTGACCTGTTGCCATGGCAACAATATTTCAAATATCAAAAATCCTGTCATAGGTCTACATCTGCTGTGTATTGACATTACACTGATGAAGTTTGAAGCAAATCAGGTAAAAATAAGAGGGTGATCTCAAAGCATTTTAAAAGTGATACACTTCTTGCTGCCATTTGGTGGCGCTATAACTTTGACTCACAATAGTTACATCCATGTGATCAGACTACTACAACCAACACACTCCTGAAGTTTCATAAACATCAATCAATGTATGCAGAAGTTATAACACATTTCCTGTTTCCCTTTTCTCGCCATAAATTCGTTGCCTCGCCACGGCCAAACCGTTTGAGATATCCAAAATCCGTTTGCAATTAAACAACTTCAATGTGTTCGCAACAAGTTAAAAAAAGCTTGGTGTAAATTGGATAAACCCTGTAGGAGTAGTAGTATAAAATTCATAGCCTGTTTTTTCAAAAAATTAACATTCAAACCAAAATAGCTGACTTCCTGTTGGTCGGAGCTAATGAATGTAAATTAGAAAATTGTCCGGCTTGATGAGAATAATATGTGTACCGAGTTTGGTGACTGTAGGAAAAACTAACCCCCCACTTTTGTCAAAAGGTGGCGCTACTGAGCCCCTCCACCACGCCCATTTCTATGGCTTTGTCCATGTCTACTGGTTGACAATATTGATGTGTGTGTCGAGTTTCATGCAATTTGAAGCATGTTAAGAGCCTCAAAAACACTCAAGAATATTATTACAGTTTGACCTGTTGCCATGGCAACAATATTTCAAATATCAAAAATCCTGTCATAGGTCTACATCTGCTGTGTATTGACATTACACTGATGAAGTTTGAAGCAAATCAGGAAAAAATAAGAGGGTGATCTCAAAACATTTCAAAAAGTGATACACTTCCTGCTGCCAGTTGGTGTCGCTATAACTTTGACTCACAATAGTCACATCCATGTGATCAGACTCCTATAACGAACACACTCGTGAAGTTTCATAAAGATCAATATATGTATTAAGACGTTATAACACATTTCCTGTTTCCTTTTTCTCGCCATAAATTCGTTGCCTCGCCACGGCCAAACCGTTCGAGATATCAAAAATCCCCTGGCAATTTTTAATCATCAGTGTCTTGACTTCATGCTGACCGAGTTTGGTGGCGATCGGATTAATCGTCTAGGAGGAGTATATCAAATTCCAGAGCATGCGTTTTTCAAACAACCCTTAATAGCTGACTTCCTGTTGGCGTGGCGATTAACTTAGAGCGCGAAAGTTGTTCGGCCCGATGAGGTCTATATGTGTACCGAGTTTCATACTAATACGTGCAAGCATGTTTAATATATGGACCAAATTTTCAGACTTTTTTCAAGGGGGCGCTGTCAAGCCCCCCTGCCACGCCCGGGTACCAGCCTCTCCGGCGTCCTAATGGCCGCGGATTCCAATGTGTGTGCCAATTTTCAAGAGTTTTTGAGCATGTTAAGGCCCCCAAAAAGCCCCGGAAGACGGAAAAAAAAAAAAAAAAAAAAAAAAAATAATAATAATAATAAATATAGCTGCGAGCAGCGATGGCGGGCCCAAGCCCGGTGGCACCGCCACCCCGGTGGCTTCAGGGCAACTGTGCACAGCGGGCAATAGGCACTTAAAACGGTTAAACATCAAAGGACTATGTCAAATTCACTCCACATTTACTGCACTACAAGGTGCCGCTATAGAGCCCCTCCTCCCTGCCCATTTTCAAAGGATTACATGTGCCAAGTTTTAACATTATTCTGATGAATTTTGAAGCAAATCAGGTAAAAATAAGAGGGTGATCTCAATGTATGCTGAAAGTGACACATTTTCTGCTTCCAGTTGGTGGCGCTATGACTTTGAATCACAATAGTCAAATCCATGTGATCAGCCTTGTACAACGAAGACTAAGCCAAAGTTTCATCAAAATCAATTAATGTATGCAGAAGTTATAACACTTTGTTTCCCTTTTCTTGCCATAAATTCGTTGCCTCGCCACGGCCAAACCGTTTGAGATATCCAAAATCCGTTTGCAATTAAACAACTTCAATGTGTTCGCAACAAGTTAAAAAAAGCTTGGTGTAAATTGGATAAACCCTGTAGGAGTAGTAGTATAAAATTCATAGCCTGTTTTTTCAAAAAATTAACATTCAAACCAAAATAGCTGACTTCCTGTTGGTCGGAGCTAATGAATGTAAATTAGAAAATTGTCCGGCTTGATGAGAATAATATGTGTACCGAGTTTGGTGACTGTAGGAAAAACTAACCCCCACTTTTGTCAAAAGGTGGCGCTACTGAGCCCCTCCACCACGCCCATTTCTATGGCTTTGTCCATGTCTACTGGTTGACAATATTGATGTGTGTGTCGAGTTTCATGCAATTTGAAGCATGTTAAGAGCCTCAAAAACACTCAAGAATATTATTACAGTTTGACCTGTTGCCATGGCAACAATATTTCAAATATCAAAAATCCTGTCATAGGTCTACATCTGCTGTGTATTGACATTACACTGATGAAGTTTGAAGCAAATCAGGTAAAAATAAGAGGGTGATCTCAAAGCATTTTAAAAGTGATACACTTCTTGCTGCCATTTGGTGGCGCTATAACTTTGACTCACAATAGTTACATCCATGTGATCAGACTACTACAACCAACACACTCCTGAAGTTTCATAAACATCAATCAATGTATGCAGAAGTTATAACACATTTCCTGTTTCCCTTTTCTCGCCATAAATTCGTTGCCTCGCCACGGCCAAACCGTTTGAGATATCCAAAATCCGTTTGCAATTAAACAACTTCAATGTGTTAGCAACAAGTTAAAAAAAGCTTGGTGTAAATTGGATAAACCCTGTAGGAGTAGTAGTATAAAATTCATAGCCTGTTTTTTCAAAAAATTAACATTCAAACCAAAATAGCTGACTTCCTGTTGGTCGGAGCTAATGAATGTAAATTAGAAAATTGTCCGGCTTGATGAGAATAATATGTGTACCGAGTTTGGTGACTGTAGGAAAAACTAACCCCCACTTTTGTCAAAAGGTGGCGCTACTGAGCCCCTCCACCACGCCCATTTCTATGGCTTTGTCCATGTCTACTGGTTGACAATATTGATGTGTGTGTCGAGTTTCATGCAATTTGAAGCATGTTAAGAGCCTCAAAAACACTCAAGAATATTATTACAGTTTGACCTGTTGCCATGGCAACAATATTTCAAATATCAAAAATCCTGTCATAGGTCTACATCTGCTGTGTATTGACATTACACTGATGAAGTTTGAAGCAAATCAGGTAAAAATAAGAGGGTGATCTCAAAACATTTCAAAAAGTGATACACTTCCTGCTGCCAGTTGGTGGCGCTATAACTTTGACTCACAATAGTCACATCCATGTGATCAGACTCCTATAACGAACACACTCGTGAAGTTTCATAAAGATCAATATATGTATTAAGACGTTATAACACATTTCCTGTTTCCTTTTTCTCGCCATAAATTCGTTGCCTCGCCACGGCCAAACCGTTCGAGATATCAAAAATCCCCTGGCAATTTTTAATCATCAGTGTCTTGACTTCATGCTGACCGAGTTTGGTGGCGATCGGATTAATCGTCTAGGAGGAGTATATCAAATTCCAGAGCATGCGTTTTTCAAACAACCCTTAATAGCTGACTTCCTGTTGGCGTGGCGATTAACTTAGCGCACGAAAGTTGTTCGGCCCGATGAGGTCTATATGTGTACCGAGTTTCATACTAATACGTGCAAGCATGTTTAATATATGGACCATATTTTCAGACTTTTTTCAAGGGGGCGCTGTCGAGCCCCCCTGCCACGCCCGGGTACCAGCCTCTCCGGCGTCCTAATGGCCGCGGATTCCAATGTGTGTGCCAATTTTCAAGAGTTTTTGAGCATGTTAAGGCCCCCAAAAAGCCCCGGAAGACGGAAAAAAAAAAAAAAAAAAAAAAAAAATAATAATAATAAATATAGCTGCGAGCAGCGATGGCGGGCCCAAGCCCGGTGGCACCGCCACCCCGGTGGCTTCAGGGCAACTGTGCACAGCGGGCAATAGGCACTTAAAACGGTTAAACATCAAAGGACTATGTCAAATTCACTCCACATTTACTGCACTACAAGGTGCCGCTATAGACCCCTTCCTCCCTGCCCATTTTCAAAGGATTACATGTGCCAAGTTTTAACATTATTCTGATGAATTTTGAAGCAAATCAGGTAAAAATAAGAGGGTGATCTCAATGTATGCTGAAAGTGACACATTTTCTGCTTCCAGTTGGTGGCGCTATGACTTTGAATCACAATAGTCAAATCCATGTGATCAGCCTTGTACAACGAAGACTAAGCCAAAGTTTCATCAAAATCAATTAATGTATGCAGAAGTTATAACACTTTGTTTCCCTTTTCTTGCCATAAATTCGTTGCCTCGCCACGGCCAAACCGTTTGAGATATCCAAAATCCGTTTGCAATTAAACAACTTCAATGTGTTAGCAACAAGTTAAAAATGCTTGGTGTAAATTGGATAAACCCTGTAGGAGAAGTAGTATAAAATTCATAGCCTGTTTTTTCAAAAAATTAACATTCAAACCAAAATAGCTGACTTCCTGTTGGTCGGAGCTAATGAATGTAAATTAGAAAATTGTCCGGCTTGATGAGAATAATATGTGTACCGAGTTTGGTGACTGTAGGAAAAACTAACCCCCCACTTTTGTCAAAAGGTGGCGCTACTGAGCCCCTCCACCACGCCCATTTCTATGGCTTTGTCCATGTCTACTGGTTGACAATATTGATGTGTGTGTCGAGTTTCATGCAATTTGAAGCATGTTAAGAGCCTCAAAAACACTCAAGAATATTATTACAGTTTGACCTGTTGCCATGGCAACAATATTTCAAATATCAAAAATCCTGTCATAGGTCTACATCTGCTGTGTATTGACATTACACTGATGAAGTTTGAAGCAAATCAGGTAAAAATAAGAGGGTGATCTCAAAGCATTTTAAAAGTGATACACTTCTTGCTGCCATTTGGTGGCGCTATAACTTTGACTCACAATAGTTACATCCATGTGATCAGACTACTACAACCAACACACTCCTGAAGTTTCATAAACATCAATCAATGTATGCAGAAGTTATAACACATTTCCTGTTTCCCTTTTCTCGCCATAAATTCGTTGCCTCGCCACGGCCAAACCGTTTGAGATATCCAAAATCCGTTTGCAATTAAACAACTTCAATGTGTTCGCAACAAGTTAAAAAAAGCTTGGTGTAAATTGGATAAACCCTGTAGGAGTAGTAGTATAAAATTCATAGCCTGTTTTTTAAAAAAATTAACATTCAAACCAAAATAGCTGACTTCCTGTTGGTCGGAGCTAATGAATGTAAATTAGAAAATTGTCAGGCTTGATGAGAATAATATGTGTACCGAGTTTGGTGACTGTAGGAAAAACTAACCCCCCCACTTTTGTCAAAAGGTGGCGCTACTGAGCCCCTCCACCACGCCCATTTCTATGGCTTTGTCCATGTCTACTGGTTGACAATATTGATGTGTGTGTCGAGTTTCGTGCAATTTGAAGCATGTTAAGAGCCTCAAAAACACTCAAGAATATTATTACAGTTTGACCTGTTGCCATGGCAACAATATTTCAAATATCAAAAATCCTGTCATAGGTCTACATCTGCTGTGTATTGACATTACACTGATGAAGTTTGAAGCAAATCAGGTAAAAATAAGAGGGTGATCTCAAAACATTTCAAAAAGTGATACACTTCCTGCTGCCAGTTGGTGGCGCTATAACTTTGACTCACAATAGTCACATCCATGTGATCAGACTCCTATAACGAACACACTCGTGAAGTTTCATAAAGATCAATATATGTATTAAGACGTTATAACACATTTCCTGTTTCCTTTTTCTCGCCATAAATTCGTTGCCTCGCCACGGCCAAACCGTTCGAGATATCAAAAATCCCCTGGCAATTTTTAATCATCAGTGTCTTGACTTCATGCTGACCGAGTTTGGTGGCGATCGGATTAATCGTCTAGGAGGAGTATATCAAATTCCAGAGCATGCGTTTTTCAAACAACCCTTAATAGCTGACTTCCTGTTGGCGTGGCGATTAACTTAGAGTGCGAAAGTTGTTCGGCCCGATGAGGTCTATATGTGTACCGAGTTTCATACTAATACGTGCAAGCATGTTTAATATATGGACCATATTTTCAGACTTTTTTCAAGGGGGCGCTGTCGAGCCCCCCTGCCACGCCCGGGTACCAGCCTCTCCGGCGTCCTAATGGCCGCGGATTCCAATGTGTGTGCCAATTTTCAAGAGTTTTTGAGCATGTTAAGGCCCCCAAAAAGCCCCGGAAGACGGAAAAAAAAATAAAATAAAAAAAAAATAATAAATAAATAAATATAGCTGCGAGCAGCGATGGCGGGCCCAAGCCCGGTGGCACCGCCACCCCGGTGGCTTCAGGGCAACTGTGCACAGCGGGCAATAGGCACTTAAAACGGTTAAACATCAAAGGACTATGTCAAATTCACTCCACATTTACTGCACTACAAGGTGCCGCTATAGAGCCCCTCCTCCCTGCCCATTTTCAAAGGATTACATGTGCCAAGTTTTAACATTATTCTGATGAATTTTGAAGCAAATCAGGTAAAAATAAGAGGGTGATCTCAATGTATGCTGAAAGTGACACATTTTCTGCTTCCAGTTGGTGGCGCTATGACTTTGAATCACAATAGTCAAATCCATGTGATCAGCCTTGTACAACGAAGACTAAGCCAAAGTTTCATCAAAATCAATTAATGTATGCAGAAGTTATAACACTTTGTTTCCCTTTTCTTGCCATAAATTCGTTGCCTCGCCACGGCCAAACCGTTTGAGATATCCAAAATCCGTTTGCAATTAAACAACTTCAATGTGTTAGCAACAAGTTAAAAAAGCTTGGTGTAAATTGGATAAACCCTGTAGGAGTAGTAGTATAAAATTCATAGCCTGTTTTTTCAAAAAATTAACATTCAAACCAAAATAGCTGACTTCCTGTTGGTCGGAGCTAATGAATGTAAATTAGAAAATTGTCCGGCTTGATGAGAATAATATGTTTACCGAGTTTGGTGACTGTAGGAAAAACTAACCCCCCCACTTTTGTCAAAAGGTGGCGCTACTGAGCCCCTCCACCACGCCCATTTCTATGGCTTTGTCCATGTCTACTGGTTGACAATATTGATGTGTGTGTCGAGTTTCATGCAATTTGAAGCATGTTAAGAGCCTCAAAAACACTCAAGAATATTATTACAGTTTGACCTGTTGCCATGGCAACAATATTTCAAATATCAAAAATCCTGTCATAGGTCTACATCTGCTGTGTATTGACATTACACTGATGAAGTTTGAAGCAAATCAGGTAAAAATAAGAGGGTGATCTCAAAGCATTTTAAAAGTGATACACTTCTTGCTGCCATTTGGTGGCGCTATAACTTTGACTCACAATAGTTACATCCATGTGATCAGACTACTACAACCAACACACTCCTGAAGTTTCATAAACATCAATCAATGTATGCAGAAGTTATAACACATTTCCTGTTTCCCTTTTCTCGCCATAAATTCGTTGCCTCGCCACGGCCAAACCGTTTGAGATATCCAAAATCCGTTTGCAATTAAACAACTTCAATGTGTTCGCAACAAGTTAAAAAAAGCTTGGTGTAAATTGGATAAACCCTGTAGGAGTAGTAGTATAAAATTCATAGCCTGTTTTTTCAAAAAATTTACATTCAAACCAAAATAGCTGACTTCCTGTTGGTCGGAGCTAATGAATGTAAATTAGAAAATTGTCCGGCTTGATGAGAATAATATGTGTACCGAGTTTGGTGACTGTAGGAAAAACTAACCCCCCCACTTTTGTCAAAAGGTGGCGCTACTGAGCCCCTCCACCACGCCCATTTCTATGGCTTTGTCCATGTCTACTGGTTGACAATATTGATGTGTGTGTCGAGTTTCATGCAATTTGAAGCATGTTAAGAGCCTCAAAAACACTCAAGAATATTATTACAGTTTGACCTGTTGCCATGGCAACAATATTTCAAATATCAAAAATCCTGTCATAGGTCTACATCTGCTGTGTATTGACATTACACTGATGAAGTTTGAAGCAAATCAGGTAAAAATAAGAGGGTGATCTCAAAACATTTCAAAAAGTGATACACTTCCTGCTGCCAGTTGGTGGCGCTATAACTTTGACTCACAATAGTCACATCCATGTGATCAGACTCCTATAACGAACACACTCGTGAAGTTTCATAAAGATCAATATATGTATTAAGACGTTATAACACATTTCCTGTTTCCTTTTTCTCGCCATAAATTCGTTGCCTCGCCACGGCCAAACCGTTCGAGATATCAAAAATCCCCTGGCAATTTTTAATCATCAGTGTCTTGACTTCATGCTGACCGAGTTTGGTGGCGATCGGATTAATCGTCTAGGAGGAGTATATCAAATTCCAGAGCATGCGTTTTTCAAACAACCCTTAATAGCTGACTTCCTGTTGGCGTGGCGATTAACTTAGAGCGCGAAAGTTGTTCGGCCCGATGAGGTCTATATGTGTACCGAGTTTCATACTAATACGTGCAAGCATGTTTAATATATGGACCAAATTTTCAGACTTTTTTCAAGGGGGCGCTGTCGAGCCCCCCTGCCACGCCCGGGTACCAGCCTCTCCGGCGTCCTAATGGCCGCGGATTCCAATGTGTGTGCCAATTTTCAAGAGTTTTTGAGCATGTTAAGGCCCCCAAAAAGCCCCGGAAGACGAAAAAAAAAAAAAAAAAAAAAAATAATAATAATAATCCTTAGAAGAACAAGAGGGCCCTGCGCGAATTTTCGCTTGGGCCCTAATAATAATCCTTAGAAGAACAAGAGGGCCCTGCGCGAATTTTCGCTTGGGCCCTAATAATCCTTAGAAGAACAAGAGGGCCCTGCGCGAATTTTCGCTTGGGCCCTAAATATAGCTGCGAGCAGCGATGGCGGGCCCAAGCCCGGTGGCACCGCCACCCCGGTGGCTTCAGGGCAACTGTGCACAGCGGGCAATAGGCACTTAAAACGGTTAAACATCAAAGGACTATGTCAAATTCACTCCACATTTACTGCACTACAAGGTGCCGCTATAGAGCCCCTCCTCCCTGCCCATTTTCAAAGGATTACATGTGCCAAGTTTTAACATTATTCTGATGAATTTTGAAGCAAATCAGGTAAAAATAAGAGGGTGATCTCAATGTATGCTGAAAGTGACACATTTTCTGCTTCCAGTTGGTGGCGCTATGACTTTGAATCACAATAGTCAAATCCATGTGATCAGCCTTGTACAACGAAGACTAAGCCAAAGTTTCATCAAAATCAATTAATGTATGCAGAAGTTATAACACTTTGTTTCCCTTTTCTTGCCATAAATTTGTTGCCTCGCCATGGCCAAACCGTTTGAGATATCCAAAATCCGTTTGCAATTAAACAACTTCAATGTGTTAGCAACAAGTTAAAAAAAGCTTGGTGTAAATTGGATAAACCCTGTAGGAGTAGTAGTATAAAATTCATAGCCTGTTTTTTCAAAAAATTAACATTCAAACCAAAATAGCCGACTTCCTGTTGGTCGGAGCTAATGAATGTAAATTAGAAAATTGTCCAGCTTGATGAGTACAATATGTGTACCGAGTTTGGTGACTGTAGGAAAAACTAACCCCCCACTTTTGTCAAAAGGTGGCGCTACTGAGCCCCTCCACCACGCCCATTTCTATGGCTTTGTCCATGTCTACTGGTTGACAATATTGATGTGTGTGTCGAGTTTCATGCAATTTGAAGCATGTTAAGAGCCTCAAAAACACTCAAGAATATTATTACAGTTTGACCTGTTGCCATGGCAACAATATTTCAAATATCAAAAATCCTGTCATAGGTCTACATCTGCTGTGTATTGACATTACACTGATGAAGTTTGAAGCAAATCAGGTAAAAATAAGAGGGTGATCTCAAAGCATTTCAAAAAGTGATACACTTCCTGCTGCCAGTTGGTGGTGCTATAACTTTGACTCACAATAGTCACATCCATGTGATCAGACTACTACAACCAACACACTCGTGAAGTTTCATAAAGATCAATATATGTATGCAGACGTTATAACACATTTCCTGTTTCCTTTTTCTCGCCATAAATTTGTTGCCTCGCCACGGCCAAACCGTTTGAGGTATCCAAAATCCGTTTGCAATTAAACAACTTCAATGTGTTAGCAACAAGTTAAAAAAAGCTTGGTGTAAATTGGATAAACCCTGTAGGAGTAGTAGTATAAAATTCATAGCCTGTTTTTTCAAAAAATTAACATTCAAACAAAAATAGCCGACTTCCTGTTGGTCAGAGCTAATGAATGTAAATTAGAAAATTGTCCGGCTTGATGAGAACAATATGTGTACCGAGTTTGGTGACTGTAGGAAAAACTAACCCCCCCACTTTTGTCAAAAGGTGGCGCTACTGAGCCCCTCCACCACGCCCATTTCTATGGCTTTGTCCATGTCTACTGGTTGACAATATTGATGTGTGTGTTGAGTTTCATGCAATTTGAAGCATGTTAAGAGCCTCAAAAACACTCAAGAATATTATTACAGTTTGACCTGTTGCCATGGCAACAATATTTCAAATATCAAAAATCCTGTCATAGGTCTACATCTGCTGTGTATTGCCATTACATTGATGAAGTTTGAAGCAAATCAGGTAAAAATAAGAGGGTGATCTCAAAGCATTTCAAAAAGTGATACACTTCCTGCTGCCAGTTGGTGTCGCTATAACTTTGACTCACAATAGTTACATCCATGTGATCAGACTCCTATAACGAACACACTCGTGAAGTTTCATAAAGATCAATATATGTATTAAGACGTTATAACACATTTCCTGTTTCCTTTTTCTCGCCATAAATTCGTTGCCTCGCCACGGCCAAACCGTTCGAGATATCAAAAATCCCCTGGCAATTTTTAATCATCAGTGTCTTGACTTCATGCTGACCGACTTTGGTGGCGATCGGATTAATCGTCTAGGAGGAGTATATCAAATTCCAGAGCATGCGTTTTTCAAACAACCCTTAATAGCTGACTTCCTGTTGGCGTGGCGATTAACTTAGAGCGCGAAAGTTGTTCGGCCCGATGGGGTCTATATGTGTACCGAGTTTCATACTAATACGTGCAAGCATGTTTAATATATGGACCAAATTTTCAGACTTTTTTCAAGGGGGCGCTGTCGAGCCCCCCTGCCACGCCCGGGTACCAGCCTCTCCGGCGTCCTAATGGCCGCGGATTCCAATGTGTGTGCCAATTTTCAAGAGTTTTTGAGCATGTTAAGGCCCCCAAAAAGCCCCGGAAGACGGAAAAAAAAAAAATAAATAAAAAATAATAATCCTTAGAAGAACAAGAGGGCCCTGCGCGAATTTTCGCTTGGGCCCTAATAATCCTTAGAAGAACAAGAGGGCCCTGCGCGCTTAATTCGCTTGGGCCCTAATAATCCTTAGAAGAACAAGAGGGCCCTGCGCGCTTAATTCGCTTGGGCCCTAATAATCCTTAGAAGAACAAGAGGGCCCTGCGCGAATTTTCGCTTGGGCCCTAATAATCCTTAGAAGAACAAGAGGGCCCTGCGCGAATTTTCGCTTGGGCCCTAATAATCCTTAGAAGAACAAGAGGGCCCTGCGCGAATTTTCGCTTGGGCCCTAATAATCCTTAGAAGAACAAGAGGGCCCTGCGCGAATTTTCGCTTGGGCCCTAAATATAGGATAAAACCTCTACTTCTGCAACAACAGCAGTACTGGAAAAGTACTGGAAAAAAATCTAAAACAAATACTGAAACAATTGAAAAGCATTTTTAATTAGCAGATCACTGAAATATTGAGAAATAGCAGATTCCAATCTCAGTTGGAGGAATAGTCAGGTGTTGAATTTATTTTCATTACATGGACACAGTACAGTTTTTTTCAGTCACTAACAAGCGTTTGTCCAAACAGTTGTCACATTTTCAAAACTCTAAACAAAATTAGCACAGCATCGGTCTATTGTGGCCATACCATTCACACATTTCATGTCGTTTTCACACAATATGGAGTCATTGAACACATTTCCACAATGCTTACATTTTCTTAACAGACAAGCTATACCTCCCAACAAAATTATGGATTGTTTTTGTAGTATTTACGAATGTTAACACACAACATCCCACAATAGCAAAAACAATATTCCAAACCTTAGATACAGTATAAAAACCTCTGCTTCTGCAATGATATCAGTTCAAAAACAATATATCTTAGCTGATAATAAACAAACAATTGATTAATTGACACACAGCTGATTTATGTTGTGTAAATTGGGCCAACCACAGCTGATTCCAGTCTGGCTTAGACTCAATGGCAGGGGTTATTTTTTTCTATTATATTGACACTTATACAATAAAAGGAGGACTTTGAGGAGTGATGTTTTTGGAAACAGAAACAGAAAAAGACAAACACTGTAATGTCTGGACGAGGAAGAGTAAGAGCAAGGGGCCCAGGGAGAAGAGCAGGACCAGTGAGAGATGCAGTGAGAGGTGCAGGAGCAGGGAGAGGAGCAGGGAGAGGTGCAGGAGCAGGGAGAGGTGCAGGAGCAGTGATAGGTGCAGGAGCAGTGAGAGGAGCAGGGCCAAGGAGAGGGCAAGGTAGAGGTGTAAGAATGCGTGGTGGTGGCATTCCAAGGGCTGCAAGAACAGTAGTCAGTAGTGAAATTCGTGCCACTATCATTGACCATGTAATCAACCATGGTCTTTCACTAAGAGAGGCTGGTGAAAGAGTGCAGCCCAATTTGAGGCGGTCAACGGTTGCCTCCATTATACGCATCTTTCAACAAACCAACAGGTAAGTATTGCATTTTACATGGATTGTTTCTATTCTCACTTGACATGTCAATAGGGTCATACAGTAATGCATATGTCAAATTTTTTGTCCCTCTAAAGAATGCAACGTCTTCCACCCTCTGGGGGAAGAGGAAAGCTCCTAAATAATGATCAAGAGCTTGCCATTGTAGAAATGGTTGTTGCAAATAATGCAATAAAACTGCATGAAATTCAAACTAGAATTGTAGAGGACCATGAGATATTTGACAATATCGATAGCATCAGCCTCACAACGATTACACGGACATTGTCCAAACACAGAGTGCGGATGAAGCAGCTCTACACTGTTCCCTTTGAGAGGAACAGTGAGAGAGTCAAGGAGCTACGACAACAATATGTCCAGGTATAGTGTATATTCAATTCAATGTCCAGTTCTATAAGCTTTGCACTTTGCAAGTAGGTAACCTATACAGTAATAGGTTACAGTACAGTATGGTATATAGTAATGACATGATTTATATAAACTTTGTTTCAGAGAGTTATGGAATTGGAGGCCAAACAGGCCCCTCATGAATTCATATACATAGATGAGGCAGGATTCAATCTGGCCAAAAGGCGTCGACGTGGACGAAATGTAATTGGAAAAAGGGCCACAGTTGATGTGCCAGGACAGAGAGGGGCAAACATTACCATGTGTGCAGCAATTGCAAATGCAGGATTACTCCTTCACAGATGTCAGGTTGGACCCTATAATACCGAGCGCCTCCTTGCCTTTCTCAATGATCTCCACCAGCGCCTGGTTCCAGAGCAGGATCAGGAGGGTGAAAACATGAGGACCTTTGTAATTACCTGGGACAATGTGGCTTTCCATCATTCGCAAGCAATAACAACATGGTTTGAAGTCCACCCAAGACTGATATGTGTCTTCCTTCCACCCTATTCACCTTTCCTCAACCCCATAGAGGAGTTCTTTTCTGCATGGAGGTGGAAGGTTTATGACTATCAGCCACATGACCAGATGGATGCTGGCTGCAGGGACATCACCGTTCATGATTGCCAAGGGTGGATCCGACATACCAAGCGGTTTTATCCCAGGTGCATCGCCTTGGATAATATCAGATGTGATGTTGATGAAAACATGTGGCCTAACCCTGAAGATCGCAGAGATTAGATACAGTAATTTTGTGATTTATTATTATTATTTTTTTTAGTTCCCCCCTTTTTATCTGGGCTTTTTGCTGTTGTTTTTTTGTTCAGAATGCTCTTATGTGTTTCATGGATATTTTGTTCACTGTAAGCAATACTGTACAACCTTTTCTGTTCTATCATACCGTGTTTCTACTGTACCTTCTGCAGTAAACAGTAAAGGAAGAAAAAATGCTTTTACTGGAATGCTTTTGAATGTGAACATTACTGTACATTTGGACATACAGTACCTAACCAAGAAATTTAGTGTAAAACGGTGGATGTTTTGCATGCAAATACCTGTAAAACTGAAACCTAAAAGTCTATGCAGTTTTTGTAATGTCAACAATAGCCAGTATTTTGAAACCTGGTGTACTTTGATTGACTGCATGTACCTTGTGAGGTAAAAACAAGTGTTATTCTTTGACAGAATAATTTAATTTTGAGTCAGATTTCCAGTGTTTTGGTAAAGTTAGTGTGTGCAGAGAAAGATGTGTTCTATTTTGAAATGAAGATTTAGTATATATTTAACAAAATGTATTTTTGAGAAGAAAATTATCCATTTGGCCAATTGTGTTTTGTAGGTGTGAGTCTATGTTAAGAGTTTAGAAAAAGTATCTGATGTATGGTTTAGTGTTTATTAGCGATTGAAAAAAAACTGTAAAATAGGACTCTTTGAATCGGATTTGCTCAGTGTGGATGAAGAACAACACAGAGGAGCAGAGAGGAAATAATATCTGGGTAAGGGAGAGGAATAGATGGAGGAGAGGAGAAGTTGGATCAGGACAAGGGAGAAAAAGAGGTATGGGAGAGGAGGAAGAATGTGTGCTGGATTGTTCATCTCTATGGTTTTCCCCCTTACACATGTGGAACCTATGAAGGCTTATTTCTGCCATGAATAGAAAATAAAAAAAGGTAATTGTGACTTTTTATCGCACAATTCAGACTTTTTTTCTCTCAATTCCTAGTTTATATCTCACAATTCTGAGAAAAAAAAAAAAAAATCAGAATTGTGAGATGTAAACTATCTGTCACAGAGACGGTCTCTGTGGTCCCCTCCGATCGCCACCTGAGGGCGCCGTCACCGGAATACTAACCAGCCTAAGAACTACAACTCCCATCTCACACACCTGGACTGATTACACCTCCCACCTGCAGTGCATTCTTTGGACTATAAAAGGACTTCCCATACCCATCATGCTTTGTGAAGTCTTGTTTTGCCCTGCAATCATTACTGAGCGTTTTCCCTGTGTGTTGATATCCTGTGTGTTGATATCCTGTGTGTTGATATCCTGTGTGTTGATATCCTGTGTGTTGATATCCTGTGTGTTGATATCCTGTGTATGACCTTGGACTGCCTGACTACCTTGTTTATCGTGTGTCGCCTGCCTTGTATTACCCCTGCCTGTTCTCTGGACTATTCTACTCTGTCTGCCGCCTGTCCTGACCTACTGCCTGGTATTGACCTTGTCTCAGTCTGTTCTACGTTGTTCCTGTTGCTGTTCTTTGACCATTGCCTGTACGACTACGATTACTTAATAAAGCTGCATATGGATCCCATTGAGTCTGCTGCCCCGTTACAGAAGACTTCACCAGACGTCAACTTCCTTCCTGGGCTACATCATCAGTGCGGAGGGAGTCGCCATGGACGAAGAAAAGGTTCAGGCAGTGTTGAATTGGCCCTTGCCCGCCATAGTAAAGGAGCTGCAACGCTTCCTAGGCTTTGCTAACTTTTATAGAAGATTCATCCGAAATTTCAGCCTGATTGCCGCTCCACTCACGTCTATGTTCAGGAGAACCAACCACAGGCTCGTGTGGACCTCCTCTGCCACTGAGGCCTTCCAGAAACTCAAGGAGCTGTTCATCCAGATCCGGAGAAGGAGTTCATTGTTGAGGTCGACGCTTCTAGCACTGGAATCGGGGCGGTGTTATCCCAGAGACAAGGCAGCCCTTCTAAGTTGTTCCCTTGTGCTTTTTACTCCCGCAAACTTACCCCTCCAGAACAGAATTATGATGTAGGCAACCGTGAACTACTGGCAATGAAGGCGGCCATGGAGCATTGGCGCCATTGGCTGGAGGGAAGCAAATATCCATTCACCGTACTGACGGATCATCGTAACCTCGAATACCTGAGGTCAGCTAAGCGTTTGAACCATCACCAGGCCAGGTGGGCTCTTTTCTTCCCACGCTTCCAGTTCAAAGTGACTTACCGTCCAGGGTCCAAAAACACCAAAGCAGACACACTCTCACGTCAGTTCGAGTCCAGCCTGACACCACCATCCAATGAGCCCATCCTACCGGCCACGATTCTCGTCGCACCCGTTCAGTGGGATCTCATGACAGAGATTACTGAGGCTCAATGGCAGGAACCTTTTCCACTCGACTGTCCAGCCTCCCTCACCTATGTTCCTTCCACACTTCGTCAGTGAGTTATTCAAAAGGTCCATACGTCTCCCAGCACGGGACACCCAGGCACGGCCGCAACCGTCCAGTTGCTAACCAATCGTTTCTGGTGGCCCACTATGTCCACAGACGTCATCACCTACATCCAGAATTGTACGGTTTTTCAGACCACAAAGTCTCTCCGCCACTCACCTGCAGGCCTTCTCCAGCCCCTGCCAATTCCATATCGCCCTTGGTCCCACATCGCCATAGACTTTATTACCGATTTATCCAGCTCCCAGGGTCATACCACCATACTCACCGTAATTGACCGCTTCTCAAAGGCCTGCCGCTTCATTCCACTACCCAAACTTCCTACTGCATTAGAGACAGCCGAACAGCTATGTAATTATGTCTTCCGCTTCTATGGCTTGCCCGAGGACATCGTCTCTGACCGCGGTCCCCAGTTCACTTCCCGCCTCTGGTCTTCCTTCTTTCAGAAGCTCAACGTCAACATCAGTCTCAGGGTACCATCCACAGGCCAACGGGCAGGCCGAGAGGCTTAACCAAGAGCTCATAAGATACTTGCGTTCATACTGGCTCCAGAACAAGTTGGATTGGAGCAGATATCTCTTTTGGGCCGAATACGCACAGAACTCCCTCCACAAACCCGCTACCGGCCTTTCAACCTTTAAGTGTATCCTTGGGTATCAGCCCCCCCTTTTCCCCTGGACCGGGGAACCCACAGACTTACCTGCTGTGGATCACTGGCTTCTACGCAGTGAGGAAGTCTGGAATAGGGCCCACGTTCATCTGCAGCAGGCGGTACGTCGAACTAAGGAGCAGGCCGACCGGAGTCGTCGACCCCAACCTCCATACCAGCCCGGACAGATGGTCTGGCTTTCCAACAGGGATCTCAGTCTCCGCCTGCCATGCAGAAAGCTCAGCTCTAGGTATGTGGGTCCATTCAAAATTCTCAGACAGATCACTCCAGTCTCTTTCTTTCTAGACTTACCTTCTGAATACCGTATCTCACCCACTTTCCATGTTTCTCTGCTCAAGCCCGCAGGTGGTCCGAGAGGAGGGGAGGACCTAGAGGAGACCCGTGGCCAGAGACCCCCTCCTGTCATCGTGGAAGGCGAGGAAACCTATCAGGTCAACGAGCTTCTAGACTCCAAACGCCGGAGTCGTTTCTTGCAGTATCTGGTTGACTGGGAGGGGTTCGGCCCAGAGGAGAGGTCCTGGGTCAATGCAGACGACATGTTGGACCCAGATCTCATCACTGAGTTTCACAGGACCCATCCAGAGTGACCGGCCCCCTGGCTTCGTGGTAGACCCCGGCGTCGTCAGCAACCTCGCTTCTGGAGCCGCTCGCAGGGAGGGGGCTCTGTCACAGAGACGGTCTCTGTGGTCCCCTCTGATCGCCACCTGAGGGCGCCGTCACCGGAATACTAACCAGCCTAAGAACTACAACTCCCATCTCACACACCTGGACTGATTACACCTCCCACCTGCAGTGCATTCTTTGGACTATAAAAGGACTTTCCATACCCATCATGCTTCGCAAAGTCTTGTTTTGCCCTGCAATCATTACTGAGCGTTTTCCCTGTGTGTTGATATCCCGTGTATGACCTTGGACTGCCTGACTACCTTGTTTCAAGTAATTTTTTAAGCCTCAATGAGAGTAAGACTGAATTTATTTTGCTTGGCTCAAATGACCATTGTGTACATGACTTTGATTCTGAACTTCTTACTCCTTACAGCACTACATGTGTAAGAAACTTAGGCGGCTGCCCACATGGAAAGAACCTATATGTGGATATATGCACATATATGAAACCTATATGCAGTGTATATGTACATATATGCTGCGTATATGCACATATATGATAATATATATGCACATATATGATAATATATATGCTGCATATATGCGAATATATATGCTGCATATATGCTATATATATGCTGCATATATGC
Source organism: Chanodichthys erythropterus (assembly GCF_024489055.1). Lineage (NCBI taxonomy): Eukaryota > Metazoa > Chordata > Actinopteri > Cypriniformes > Xenocyprididae > Chanodichthys > Chanodichthys erythropterus. The sequence continues at coordinate 24,708,541 of NC_090226.1, forward strand.
TATATATATGCTGCATATATGCTATATATATGCTGCATATATGCTATATATATGCTGCATATATGCTATATATATGCTGCATATATGCTATATATATGCTATATATATGCTGCATATATGCTATATATATGCTGCATATATGCTATATATATGCTGCATATATGCTATATATATGCTGCATATATGCTATATATATGCTGCATATATGCTATATATATGCTGCATATATGCTATATATATATATATATATATATATATATATATATATATATATATATATATATATATATATATATATATATATATATATATATATATGCTGCATATATGCGGATGTATACTGCATATATGTGTATATATGCCACATATAGGCAAAATTGAGGTGCATATATGTGCATATACAGGAAATATAGGTCTCCTGTATTGCTTCTTCATATCCATATATATGCCCTATACATACAAGATATGTCTTCTATATAGCTAATGGCAGGATCTGGTCATTTTGTAGCTCATATCTCATTTTTGACTGTCATACATGATGCCTAGCTCATATTTTCTATTATCAAGGCAAAAACTAAGAATTAACGAAAAAAATTATGCAAGAACTTATGTATGTGCGAATGTAGCAGTTATGTATTTAGACAATTATTTTGTGATTCCACTTGCCATGACCATATTTGGGGTTTCCTGCCGCCATGCTGACTTGGGGTGTAGACGCACTTTGCTGCTTCCCAGTCTGCATGAGACATCACAGCGGTAGGTCGCACAAAGTTTTTGCGGTGATTCAATTAAGGCCATGTTTCATGTAACAGCTGAATTCACATGATATATTTGTATGATTGTAATCCAAAACCCCTCTGTGATGTACATTCAGATGTTTCGTTGATTATTTTTCTTTACTTAAGTTACTTTTAATATCTCTCTTTCTCAGCGTTGTGCGTTGCTGCCGCATGCTGTTTGTATGCTGCACAAGTCCTCATATATTGCCATTTGTGTTATACAGAATAAAGTGAGGACCTGATGGCAAGATTCATCATTCTTTGATTACGACACAACACAGAAAACACACCGCTACACGAACACGTGAAATTGGTCCCACATGGAAAAAACCTATATAAACATATATGTTTCAATATAGGTTTGATATAGGTTTTTAATATATGTGACATATATAAAACGGCCAATTTTATATATGTCACATATATGTAAAACTTATATCAAAACCTATATTGAAACATATATGTTTATATAGGTTTTTTCCATGTGGGTGGTTTGATAATAATCTTAAATTTGATAAACAGATAAGTGCTGTCATTAAGTCCTGTTTTTATCATCTTCGTCTTCTGACAAAGGTGAAGCCATTTTTGTCTCTAAAGAAGCTTGAAATTGTTATGCATGCTTTTATAACATCTCGATTAGATTACTGCAACTCTTTGTATATTGGTGCTCCTCAATCATGTGTTTCACGTCTACAGTTGGTCCAGAATGCAGCGGCTCGGCTTCTTTGTGGGAAGCATAAACATGAGTCTTTTACACCAGTCTTGATTTCATTGCATTGGCTGCCAGTCAAATATAGAATTGATTTTAAAATTTTATTATTTGTCTATAAATCTCTTCACAATCAGGCTCCACAGTACCTATCGGATTTGCTACTACCGTAGTACACTCAATCAAGAGCACTCAGATCAGCTGATTCTGGATTATTGCGAGTTCCCAGGGCACGTCTCAAAAACAGAGGTGATCGTGCTTTTTCTGTTATCGGCCCCAAGTTGTGGAATAGTCTCCCAATTCAAAATCGAGCTGCTACCACTCTGTCTATTTTTAAGTCTACTCTTAAAACTTATTATTTCTCCTTGGCATTCAACATCCCCTGACTTGCTGTGCAATGATCGTATATTTTAATACACCTCATCCATTTTACATTGTTTGTTCTATAAATTGTCTTATTGTTTGTAACCCTGTTGACTGTTCTTTTTGCATACTCTGTGCAGCACTTTGGTCGACTTCGGTTGTTGTAAATGTGCTATATAAATAAACATTGTATTGTATTGTATTGTATTGTTTACCGTGTGCCGCCTGCCTTTTATTACCCCTGCCTGTTCTCTGGACTATTCTACTCTGTCTGCCGCCTGTCCTGACCTACTGCCTGGTATTGACCCTGTCTCAGTCTGTTCTACGTTGTTCCTGTTGCTGTTCTTTGACCATTGCCTGTACGACTACGATTACTTAATAAAGCTGCATATGGATCCCATTGAGTCTGCTTCCCCGTTACACTATCTACAATTGCAAAATAAAAAATATTTTTGATAAAAAGTCACTATTACCTTTTATGCTTTTTTTATTCTGTGGTGGCTTCCATAATAACCAAAGACCATGTATGTTGGATTTGTTGTTGATCAATGGTAGCAATTTCTTGTTTTCATTTCAGTAAAAGCTTTACTACAACGATTTCATTACAATGATTCCACTACGACTGTTCAAAATATTTACAAAATATGTGGTCTGCATAGGGCACTAGCTACCACCCCCTTAATGGACCAACATCAACACCACACACCCACCCACCCCCAGAAAGAGATTTCAACCAAGGGGAACACTGAAGTTCTGCATAAGGGACAGTGGCTGCCCTGAGAAGTTTTGTTACTTTCTTCTTCTTTATTTCTACTGTACATTCTATAAAATAATGACTCACTTCTGTTGCCAAGAATGCACACATTCAACACTCAACCAAAAATGTAGAATGGCTTACATGCGTTACACTTTACTGCAGTAAAAGGAAACTGAATTTTAAAAACTATGGATTTCATATTTTCTGCAGGTAGAACTGAAACATGATAATGCAGTTTTCATAATGCCATCAACTGTTAGTATTTTGACATTTTCATTGTGCTTTGATCGACTATATGTTCATGTTGAATAGAAAACTAATGCTATGACAGAACAACTCTATTTTGAATCAGGTTTGCTGTGTTTTGATAGAGTTAGTATGTGTTGAAAAAAGTTTTTAGCATTTTGAAATGTAGAGTTTGTGTTTATTTAACAAAATATGGTTTTGGGCAGAAAATGGACTATTTGGCTAATTGTGTGATGTAGGTGTGTTACTGTGTTAAGAGTTTAGAAAAAGTACTTTAAGTATTGGTAAAAGCTTGTTAGCAATTGAAAAAAAACTGTAAATTCTTAAAAAAAAAAAAAAAAAAAAATACTGACCCCACGGTATAAATACCTCTGTTCCCTTTCGAAGGTACTTCTACAGGGATGTGCCCTCACAGAACATGGTGTCTGAAGCACGTGTACAAACACACCATACAATGGCCGACACAGTGCGATGAAGTTGGATGCATTCATTGTGATGATTTTTCAGAAAACTCTGCTCCCAGCTGCTCTGCTCTACTCTTTACGAGTTAAGAGAGTCAAGCTGCTGATCCCCACAGCTCTAACTCTGCATTTGCTGAGGCAGCGCAGGCTATGACCATGGGAATCTCAGAAGGAGCTGGTGGAGTAGCTTGTGGGAGTTCCCCTCACCTCTCCTGCCGGCTCCATCATCATTGTGCCAGAAGCAGAAGCCAGCTCAGGAAAGCAAGGTCACGGAAAGCAAGGACTCATTGCTCATCAGTGATTCTGATAAATCATTGATGAGCTGCATCTGAACTGCATATGGCCATAGATCTGGCTCTCCATGTTATGGTGGCAACAGAGAGACATCTTTGGCTTAATTTGTCAGGGATCAAGGAGTCAGATAAAGCTGTCCTCCTTGATGCCCCTCTGGGCTGTTTAGCACTGCTGTTGAGATGGTGGTGGACAGGTTTAGAGAGGTGAGAACGCAGTTGTCTGCCTTTCGGGAAGTATATCCTTTGCTGGGTTCAATCAGGCCCTTCCTAAGAACAGAAGACGAGTGTGGCTGCCTGCCCGGCTTTTCTCTACGAGAAGTGGAGGGCAAAGTCAGCACAATAGGAGAAAGCCATACACAGATCGGGAGCTATGGGTGTGGTGAAGAAAGAGGAGACTGTTTGAGCAGGACGGAGACCCAAGCTCTTGCCCCCTTTTTCCAATGCTTTCAGCTCCTCTTTATAAATAGTCTGTGCCCTTTCCAGGAACAAGTTACTGGGGATAAGAGCAAAAAGGCGAGTGTGGCTAAAGCTAGCTCTCCTTCTGAGGAACTGGGGGCAAAGTGAAACTGTTTTCAAGGGGATTTTATTCTGTAGACTGAGCAGGTCACTCAAGAACATTCCAGGACCGATCCCTCCATCAAACTTGGTAGATTTGGGATACTTTGAGATACTTGGGATCATTGTCCAGCTGGAAAGTCCAGTGATCCAGTGAAGCTTTAGTTTACACACTGAATGCTTTATAATTTTTGCCAAAATGTCCTGATACTTTGGTCTCATCGTTCCATAAAACATTCTTCCAGAACTAATCAAATGCTTTTTTAGCATATTCAAGTCACCCTGTTTTCTTGGTCAAGAGTGGTCAAGGTGTTTGGGCATGAAGTCAATATTTTTATAGTCTTTAGTGTACTTCTTATAATCTGCATTGAAATGTTTTATTCTCCTCTCATCAGGTCATCTTGCAAGTCTTGAGGGTTTTGAGGGTCAGCTATGCTAAACAAAAATATTATTCCCCTTGATAAAATTGTGATTTTTCTTCCATGCTAGAGGGTTTGCTATGGTACCATGCATTTTAAACAATGCTGCCAACTGTGTTTCTAAGAACTTTTAGTGTCTTGGAAATATCTTGTAGCCATAGCCTTCTTCTCTTAGGTTTTGTGATAGAGCTTTTCTCTTGCCCATATCTGCTACTCAAATTCATCACATGCATGAGCTAAATTTATGTGTCTCAACTAAAGTGCTGTTATATAGTTCCCAAACGCTTAACTGATTTTTAACACAATTTTGTACCCTACCATAGTAAGTGATTTAAAAACAGCAATATTGAATAGGGGTTGAATAATTATGACATAGCTGTATTATGAAAAAATACAATAACTCAAAAATATGACATTATACATTACCACTTTTAATATGCCACTAAGGTGTTATTTTACAATAAAAAAATCATATGATTAAGCACTTGTGTTTACATTTTTCCATATACTACTCGCAAGTCAGATAAAAGAGTCTGCACAATGAATAAACATTAAAGGGGTGATGAACTGAGAAATAAAATTTTCCTTGAGCTTTTGACATATAAGAGGTCATCATACTATAAGAATATCCTGTAAGTTTCAGAGCTGAAAACTTCCTTGTTAGTCCAATAAAAGCTTTAATTGACACCAGACCCAGAAAACGACAGGATTTACAAAGTGGGGATCTATGACGTCAAAGGGCAGCAAGCACCACCTCTGCAGAAGATCAACGCCTACTTCATTCCTGCCTGTTTAGCCCCGCCCACCGATTCGCACATAACATGCAATAGAATAGGTAGCCTATAAGCAAAAAGCTTAGAACCCAAGAAGCGACACTTTGATACTTTTTGGGTAACAACCACTAGATGGCGTTCCGGTAGCGCGGCCGCCATTATGGGGTGAAAATACTAATCCTTCGCATCTTCACAATTTTACTGCCAAATCAGAAGCGCAATAGAACAGTTTTTTAAATTAAGTCATCAGTAAATTGTATGGCTCCAACACTGTAAAAAAATTTATGGAAAATAACTGTCATTTTCTTTTCTTTTAAATTATACTCAAAACTCTGTAAAATTACAATGTATATAAATTAGCAACTCGGCTGTTATTTTATGTGTTATGACATTAATGAAAAATTACAGTAATTCACATATTTTTTACAGAAAATTTACTGTATTTTTTATATAGTATTTTTTCTGTTTTCTTAAATTAATATGAAATAAAGTCTGGATTGTAATAAGTGAAGATGCTGAGATCTTGAGAGATCTGTTAGTGTTTCATGTTCTGTTGTGATTTAGAATAGAATAGAATAATAGAATAGAAATTTTTATTGTCACTGTACAGCTGTACAACAAAATTTAGTTATTCAAGTGCACCCACATACAAATAATAAACGTAAATAAGTAATAAATAATATGTATTCTTTATGTTGAATAAAGAATATATTGCACATCACAATTAATACAAAGCTCTTATTACAAGGAAGAAGAAAACCTTATTTAATCATGAAGAAAAAAAAAAAAAAAAACTTTCTTACATATGTAATGCAACATTATGCTAGGTGGCATTTAGAGCTTGTACAGCAATTGGAAAAAAACTGTTTTTGAGTCGGTTTGTCCTTGTTCTGATGGATCTATACCACCTGCCTGAAGGAAGCAGACTGAAAAGAGAGTGACCTGGGTGAGATGTATCCTTTATAATGCTGTAAGCTCTCTTGAGGCAACGAGAACTGTGTAGATCCTCCAAGGTTGGGAGACGACACCCAATGATTTTCTCAGCAGCCCTGGTGACCCTTTGAAGCTGTTTTTTGCATGCCACAGTGCAGCTGGAAAACCACACACAGAGGCAGTAAGTGAGAATGCTCTCTATGGTGGAACGGTAGAAGGATACCAGCCGACTCTGAGTGATGTTGTTCTTCCTAAGGACCCTCAGAATGTAGAGTCTCTGCTGTGCTTTCTTCACTAATTCTGTGGTATTCATGCCCCATGTTAAGTCCTTTTCAATATGAACTCCCAGGAAACGAAAGTCTGTTACCCTCTCAACACTGTCCCCGCCAATGAATATCGGATGTATGTCAGTTTTTTTTTCCTCCTAAAATCAATAACTAACTCCTTTGTCTTTGACGTGTTCAGGAGCAGGTTGTTGTCTCTGCACCACCCTGACAGCCGCTTCACATCATCCCGGTAGGCTGACTCATCACCCCCTGAGATCAGCCACACTGCTGTAGTGTCGTTAGCAAATTTGACGAAGATGTTGCTGGAATGGAAAGGTGTGCAGTCATATGTATAGAGGGTATAGAGCAGGGGGCTCAACACACAACCCTGAGGGGAGCCAGTGCTGAGACTAAGAGCTGTAGAGATGTGGGGGCCTGCTCTGACCCTCTGTGTGCGTCCTGTCAGGAAGTCCTTGATCCAAAGACATATGGAGTTAGGCAGACCCAGGTCCAACAGTTTACCCACTAATCTGTGGGGGAGGATGGTGTTGAACGCAGAGCTGTAGTCCACAAAGAGGAGCCGAGCGTAGTTCCCCCGCTGCTCCAGGAGGGTCAACACAGTGTGAAGAGCTACAGCTACTGCATCCTCTGTGCACCTATTTGCTCTATAGGCATACTGATGTGGATCAAAGTTGGGGGTAAAAATGATAAAATGTGTCTCCTCACCAACTTTTCGAAGCACTTCATTACCACAGGGGTAAGTGCTACTGGCCGGTAATCATTGAAGCTGGTAATGGATGATCTTTTGGGCAGAGGGACTATAATGGAGGATTTCAAGCAGGGTGGTACAACAGACAGGGATAAAGATTTGTTAAAGATTGTAGTGAAGATCCCAGCCAACTGGTCTGCACAGTCTTTCAGGACACGTCCGGGGATACCGTCAGGACCCGCCGCTTTCCTGGGGTTGATGGCTCTAAACGTGCGCTTCACCTAATACTCCGCCACAGAGAGGGTGGATTTGAAGTTGTTGTGGGCCATCGGGTGCTGTGTGGCTGTATTGTTTAATTCCACCTCAAAGCGGGCAAAGAAGAGGTTCAACTCCTCTGCCAGTGAGGCGTTGCCCTCAGCAGCTCCATGGCCGGACTTGAAGTTGGTGAGATACTGAACTGCCTGCCACACCTGCCTGCCTGTTCTCTGGACTATTCTACTCTGTCTGCCGCCTGTCCTGACCTACTGCCTGGTATTGACCTTGTCTCAGTCTGTTCTACGTTGTTCCTGTTGCTGTTCTTTGACCATTGCCTGTACGACTACGATTACTTAATAAAGCTGCATATGGATCCCATTGAGTCTGCTGCCCCGTTACAGAAGACTTCACCAGACGTCAACTTCCTTCCTGGGCTACATCATCAGTGCGGAGGGAGTCGCCATGGACGAAGAAAAGGTTCAGGCAGTGTTGAATTGGCCCTTGCCCGCCATAGTAAAGGAGCTGCAACGCTTCCTAGGCTTTGCTAACTTTTATAGAAGATTCATCCGAAATTTCAGCCTGATTGCCGCTCCACTCACGTCTATGTTCAGGAGAACCAACCACAGGCTCGTGTGGACCTCCTCTGCCACTGAGGCCTTCCAGAAACTCAAGGAGCTGTTCATCCAGATCCGGAGAAGGAGTTCATTGTTGAGGTCGACGCTTCTAGCACTGGAATCGGGGCGGTGTTATCCCAGAGACAAGGCAGCCCTTCTAAGTTGTTCCCTTGTGCTTTTTACTCCCGCAAACTTACCCCTCCAGAACAGAATTATGATGTAGGCAACCGTGAACTACTGGCAATGAAGGCGGCCATGGAGCATTGGCGCCATTGGCTGGAGGGAAGCAAATATCCATTCACCGTACTGACGGATCATCGTAACCTCGAATACCTGAGGTCAGCTAAGCGTTTGAACCATCACCAGGCCAGGTGGGCTCTTTTCTTCCCACGCTTCCAGTTCAAAGTGACTTACCGTCCAGGGTCCAAAAACACCAAAGCAGACACACTCTCACGTCAGTTCGAGTCCAGCCTGACACCACCATCCAATGAGCCCATCCTACCGGCCACGATTCTCGTCGCACCCGTTCAGTGGGATCTCATGACAGAGATTACTGAGGCTCAATGGCAGGAACCTTTTCCACTCGACTGTCCAGCCTCCCTCACCTATGTTCCTTCCACACTTCGTCAGTGAGTTATTCAAAAGGTCCATACGTCTCCCAGCACGGGACACCCAGGCACGGCCGCAACCGTCCAGTTGCTAACCAATCGTTTCTGGTGGCCCACTATGTCCACAGACGTCATCACCTACATCCAGAATTGTACGGTTTTTCAGACCACAAAGTCTCTCCGCCACTCACCTGCAGGCCTTCTCCAGCCCCTGCCAATTCCATATCGCCCTTGGTCCCACATCGCCATAGACTTTATTACCGATTTATCCAGCTCCCAGGGTCATACCACCATACTCACCGTAATTGACCGCTTCTCAAAGGCCTGCCGCTTCATTCCACTACCCAAACTTCCTACTGCATTAGAGACAGCCGAACAGCTATGTAATTATGTCTTCCGCTTCTATGGCTTGCCCGAGGACATCGTCTCTGACCGCGGTCCCCAGTTCACTTCCCGCCTCTGGTCTTCCTTCTTTCAGAAGCTCAACGTCAACATCAGTCTCAGGGTACCATCCACAGGCCAACGGGCAGGCCGAGAGGCTTAACCAAGAGCTCATAAGATACTTGCGTTCATACTGGCTCCAGAACAAGTTGGATTGGAGCAGATATCTCTTTTGGGCCGAATACGCACAGAACTCCCTCCACAAACCCGCTACCGGCCTTTCAACCTTTAAGTGTATCCTTGGGTATCAGCCCCCCCTTTTCCCCTGGACCGGGGAACCCACAGACTTACCTGCTGTGGATCACTGGCTTCTACGCAGTGAGGAAGTCTGGAATAGGGCCCACGTTCATCTGCAGCAGGCGGTACGTCGAACTAAGGAGCAGGCCGACCGGAGTCGTCGACCCCAACCTCCATACCAGCCCGGACAGATGGTCTGGCTTTCCAACAGGGATCTCAGTCTCCGCCTGCCATGCAGAAAGCTCAGCTCTAGGTATGTGGGTCCATTCAAAATTCTCAGACAGATCACTCCAGTCTCTTTCTTTCTAGACTTACCTTCTGAATACCGTATCTCACCCACTTTCCATGTTTCTCTGCTCAAGCCCGCAGGTGGTCCGAGAGGAGGGGAGGACCTAGAGGAGACCCGTGGCCAGAGACCCCCTCCTGTCATCGTGGAAGGCGAGGAAACCTATCAGGTCAACGAGCTTCTAGACTCCAAACGCCGGAGTCGTTTCTTGCAGTATCTGGTTGACTGGGAGGGGTTCGGCCCAGAGGAGAGGTCCTGGGTCAATGCAGACGACATGTTGGACCCAGATCTCATCACTGAGTTTCACAGGACCCATCCAGAGTGACCGGCCCCCTGGCTTCGTGGTAGACCCCGGCGTCGTCAGCAACCTCGCTTCTGGAGCCGCTCGCAGGGAGGGGGCTCTGTCACAGAGACGGTCTCTGTGGTCCCCTCTGATCGCCACCTGAGGGCGCCGTCACCGGAATACTAACCAGCCTAAGAACTACAACTCCCATCTCACACACCTGGACTGATTACACCTCCCACCTGCAGTGCATTCTTTGGACTATAAAAGGACTTTCCATACCCATCATGCTTCGCAAAGTCTTGTTTTGCCCTGCAATCATTACTGAGCGTTTTCCCTGTGTGTTGATATCCCGTGTATGACCTTGGACTGCCTGACTACCTTGTTTCAAGTAATTTTTTAAGCCTCAATGAGAGTAAGACTGAATTTATTTTGCTTGGCTCAAATGACCATTGTGTACATGACTTTGATTCTGAACTTCTTACTCCTTACAGCACTACATGTGTAAGAAACTTAGGCGTCTGCCCACATGGAAAGAACCTATATGTGGATATATGCACATATATGAAACCTATATGCAGTGTATATGTACATATATGCTGCGTATATGCACATATATGATAATATATATGCACATATATGATAATATATATGCTGCATATATGCGAATATATATGCTGCATATATGCTATATATATGCTGCATATATGCTATATATATGCTGCATATATGCTATATATATGCTGCATATATGCTATATATATGCTGCATATATGCTATATATATGCTGCATATATGCTATATATATGCTATATATATGCTGCATATATGCTATATATATGCTGCATATATGCTATATATATGCTGCATATATGCTATATATATGCTGCATATATGCTATATATATGCTGCATATATGCTATATATATGCTGCATATATGCTATATATATATATATATATATTATATATATATATATATATATATATATATATATATATATATATATATATATATATATATATATATGCTGCATATATGCGGATGTATACTGCATATATGTGTATATATGCCACATATAGGCAAAATTGAGGTGCATATATGTGCATATACAGGAAATATAGGTCTCCTGTATTGCTTCTTCATATCCATATATATGCCCTATACATACAAGATATGTCTTCTATATAGCTAATGGCAGGATCTGGTCATTTTGTAGCTCATATCTCATTTTTGACTGTCATACATGATGCCTAGCTCATATTTTCTATTATCAAGGCAAAAACTAAGAATTAACGAAAAAAATTATGCAAGAACTTATGTATGTGCGAATGTAGCAGTTATGTATTTAGACAATTATTTTGTGATTCCACTTGCCATGACCATATTTGGGGTTTCCTGCCGCCATGCTGACTTGGGGTGTAGACGCACTTTGCTGCTTCCCAGTCTGCATGAGACATCACAGCGGTAGGTCGCACAAAGTTTTTGCGGTGATTCAATTAAGGCCATGTTTCATGTAACAGCTGAATTCACATGATATATTTGTATGATTGTAATCCAAAACCCCTCTGTGATGTACATTCAGATGTTTCGTTGATTATTTTTCTTTACTTAAGTTACTTTTAATATCTCTCTTTCTCAGCGTTGTGCGTTGCTGCCGCATGCTGTTTGTATGCTGCACAAGTCCTCATATATTGCCATTTGTGTTATACAGAATAAAGTGAGGACCTGATGGCAAGATTCATCATTCTTTGATTACGACACAACACAGAAAACACACCGCTACACGAACACGTGAAATTGGTCCCACATGGAAAAAACCTATATAAACATATATGTTTCAATATAGGTTTGATATAGGTTTTTAATATATGTGACATATATAAAACGGCCAATTTTATATATGTCACATATATGTAAAACTTATATCAAAACCTATATTGAAACATATATGTTTATATAGGTTTTTTCCATGTGGGTGGTTTGATAATAATCTTAAATTTGATAAACAGATAAGTGCTGTCATTAAGTCCTGTTTTTATCATCTTCGTCTTCTGACAAAGGTGAAGCCATTTTTGTCTCTAAAGAAGCTTGAAATTGTTATGCATGCTTTTATAACATCTCGATTAGATTACTGCAACTCTTTGTATATTGGTGCTCCTCAATCATGTGTTTCACGTCTACAGTTGGTCCAGAATGCAGCGGCTCGGCTTCTTTGTGGGAAGCATAAACATGAGTCTTTTACACCAGTCTTGATTTCATTGCATTGGCTGCCAGTCAAATATAGAATTGATTTTAAAATTTTATTATTTGTCTATAAATCTCTTCACAATCAGGCTCCACAGTACCTATCGGATTTGCTACTACCGTAGTACACTCAATCAAGAGCACTCAGATCAGCTGATTCTGGATTATTGCGAGTTCCCAGGGCACGTCTCAAAAACAGAGGTGATCGTGCTTTTTCTGTTATCGGCCCCAAGTTGTGGAATAGTCTCCCAATTCAAAATCGAGCTGCTACCACTCTGTCTATTTTTAAGTCTACTCTTAAAACTTATTATTTCTCCTTGGCATTCAACATCCCCTGACTTGCTGTGCAATGATCGTATATTTTAATACACCTCATCCATTTTACATTGTTTGTTCTATAAATTGTCTTATTGTTTGTAACCCTGTTGACTGTTCTTTTTTGCATACTCTGTGCAGCACTTTGGTCGACTTCGGTTGTTGTAAATGTGCTATATAAATAAACATTGTATTGTATTGTATTGTATTGTTTACCGTGTGCCGCCTGCCTTTTATTACCCCTGCCTGTTCTCTGGACTATTCTACTCTGTCTGCCGCCTGTCCTGACCTACTGCCTGGTATTGACCCTGTCTCAGTCTGTTCTACGTTGTTCCTGTTGCTGTTCTTTGACCATTGCCTGTACGACTACGATTACTTAATAAAGCTGCATATGGATCCCATTGAGTCTGCTTCCCCGTTACACTATCTACAATTGCAAAATAAAAAATATTTTTGATAAAAAGTCACTATTACCTTTTATGCTTTTTTTATTCTGTGGTGGCTTCCATAATAACCAAAGACCATGTATGTTGGATTTGTTGTTGATCAATGGTAGCAATTTCTTGTTTTCATTTCAGTAAAAGCTTTACTACAACGATTTCATTACAATGATTCCACTACGACTGTTCAAAATATTTACAAAATATGTGGTCTGCATAGGGCACTAGCTACCACCCCCTTAATGGACCAACATCAACACCACACACCCACCCACCCCCAGAAAGAGATTTCAACCAAGGGGAACACTGAAGTTCTGCATAAGGGACAGTGGCTGCCCTGAGAAGTTTTGTTACTTTCTTCTTCTTTATTTCTACTGTACATTCTATAAAATAATGACTCACTTCTGTTGCCAAGAATGCACACATTCAACACTCAACCAAAAATGTAGAATGGCTTACATGCGTTACACTTTACTGCAGTAAAAGGAAACTGAATTTTAAAAACTATGGATTTCATATTTTCTGCAGGTAGAACTGAAACATGATAATGCAGTTTTCATAATGCCATCAACTGTTAGTATTTTGACATTTTCATTGTGCTTTGATCGACTATATGTTCATGTTGAATAGAAAACTAATGCTATGACAGAACAACTCTATTTTGAATCAGGTTTGCTGTGTTTTGATAGAGTTAGTATGTGTTGAAAAAAGTTTTTAGCATTTTGAAATGTAGAGTTTGTGTTTATTTAACAAAATATGGTTTTGGGCAGAAAATGGACTATTTGGCTAATTGTGTGATGTAGGTGTGTTACTGTGTTAAGAGTTTAGAAAAAGTACTTTAAGTATTGGTAAAAGCTTGTTAGCAATTGAAAAAAAAACTGTAAATTCTTAAAAAAAAAAAAAAAAAACATACTGACCCCACGGTATAAATACCTCTGTTCCCTTTCGAAGGTACTTCTACAGGGATGTGCCCTCACAGAACATGGTGTCTGAAGCACGTGTACAAACACACCATACAATGGCCGACACAGTGCGATGAAGTTGGATGCATTCATTGTGATGATTTTTCAGAAAACTCTGCTCCCAGCTGCTCTGCTCTACTCTTTACGAGTTAAGAGAGTCAAGCTGCTGATCCCCACAGCTCTAACTCTGCATTTGCTGAGGCAGCGCAGGCTATGACCATGGGAATCTCAGAAGGAGCTGGTGGAGTAGCTTGTGGGAGTTCCCCTCACCTCTCCTGCCGGCTCCATCATCATTGTGCCAGAAGCAGAAGCCAGCTCAGGAAAGCAAGGTCACGGAAAGCAAGGACTCATTGCTCATCAGTGATTCTGATAAATCATTGATGAGCTGCATCTGAACTGCATATGGCCATAGATCTGGCTCTCCATGTTATGGTGGCAACAGAGAGACATCTTTGGCTTAATTTGTCAGGGATCAAGGAGTCAGATAAAGCTGTCCTCCTTGATGCCCCTCTGGGCTGTTTAGCACTGCTGTTGAGATGGTGGTGGACAGGTTTAGAGAGGTGAGAACGCAGTTGTCTGCCTTTCGGGAAGTATATCCTTTGCTGGGTTCAATCAGGCCCTTCCTAAGAACAGAAGACGAGTGTGGCTGCCTGCCCGGCTTTTCTCTACGAGAAGTGGAGGGCAAAGTCAGCACAATAGGAGAAAGCCATACACAGATCGGGAGCTATGGGTGTGGTGAAGAAAGAGGAGACTGTTTGAGCAGGACGGAGACCCAAGCTCTTGCCCCCTTTTTCCAATGCTTTCAGCTCCTCTTTATAAATAGTCTGTGCCCTTTCCAGGAACAAGTTACTGGGGATAAGAGCAAAAAGGCGAGTGTGGCTAAAGCTAGCTCTCCTTCTGAGGAACTGGGGGCAAAGTGAAACTGTTTTCAAGGGGATTTTATTCTGTAGACTGAGCAGGTCACTCAAGAACATTCCAGGACCGATCCCTCCATCAAACTTGGTAGATTTGGGATACTTTGAGATACTTGGGATCATTGTCCAGCTGGAAAGTCCAGTGATCCAGTGAAGCTTTAGTTTACACACTGAATGCTTTATAATTTTTGCCAAAATGTCCTGATACTTTGGTCTCATCGTTCCATAAAACATTCTTCCAGAACTAATCAAATGCTTTTTTAGCATATTCAAGTCACCCTGTTTTCTTGGTCAAGAGTGGTCAAGGTGTTTGGGCATGAAGTCAATATTTTTATAGTCTTTAGTGTACTTCTTATAATCTGCATTGAAATGTTTTATTCTCCTCTCATCAGGTCATCTTGCAAGTCTTGAGGGTTTTGAGGGTCAGCTATGCTAAACAAAAATATTATTCCCCTTGATAAAATTGTGATTTTTCTTCCATGCTAGAGGGTTTGCTATGGTACCATGCATTTTAAACAATGCTGCCAACTGTGTTTCTAAGAACTTTTAGTGTCTTGGAAATATCTTGTAGCCATAGCCTTCTTCTCTTAGGTTTTGTGATAGAGCTTTTCTCTTGCCCATATCTGCTACTCAAATTCATCACATGCATGAGCTAAATTTATGTGTCTCAACTAAAGTGCTGTTATATAGTTCCCAAACGCTTAACTGATTTTTAACACAATTTTGTACCCTACCATAGTAAGTGATTTAAAAACAGCAATATTGAATAGGGGTTGAATAATTATGACATAGCTGTATTATGAAAAAATACAATAACTCAAAAATATGACATTATACATTACCACTTTTAATATGCCACTAAGGTGTTATTTTACAATAAAAAAATCATATGATTAAGCACTTGTGTTTACATTTTTCCATATACTACTCGCAAGTCAGATAAAAGAGTCTGCACAATGAATAAACATTAAAGGGGTGATGAACTGAGAAATAAAATTTTCCTTGAGCTTTTGACATATAAGAGGTCATCATACTATAAGAATATCCTGTAAGTTTCAGAGCTGAAAACTTCCTTGTTAGTCCAATAAAAGCTTTAATTGACACCAGACCCAGAAAACGACAGGATTTACAAAGTGGGGATCTATGACGTCAAAGGGCAGCAAGCACCACCTCTGCAGAAGATCAACGCCTACTTCATTCCTGCCTGTTTAGCCCCGCCCACCGATTCGCACATAACATGCAATAGAATAGGTAGCCTATAAGCAAAAAGCTTAGAACCCAAGAAGCGACACTTTGATACTTTTTGGGTAACAACCACTAGATGGCGTTCCGGTAGCGCGGCCGCCATTATGGGGTGAAAATACTAATCCTTCGCATCTTCACAATTTTACTGCCAAATCAGAAGCGCAATAGAACAGTTTTTTAAATTAAGTCATCAGTAAATTGTATGGCTCCAACACTGTAAAAAAATTTATGGAAAATAACTGTCATTTTCTTTTCTTTTAAATTATACTCAAAACTCTGTAAAATTACAATGTATATAAATTAGCAACTCGGCTGTTATTTTATGTGTTATGACATTAATGAAAAATTACAGTAATTCACATATTTTTTACAGAAAATTTACTGTATTTTTTATATAGTATTTTTTCTGTTTTCTTAAATTAATATGAAATAAAGTCTGGATTGTAATAAGTGAAGATGCTGAGATCTTGAGAGATCTGTTAGTGTTTCATGTTCTGTTGTGATTTAGAATAGAATAGAATAATAGAATAGAAATTTTTATTGTCACTGTACAGCTGTACAACAAAATTTAGTTATTCAAGTGCACCCACATACAAATAATAAACGTAAATAAGTAATAAATAATATGTATTCTTTATGTTGAATAAAGAATATATTGCACATCACAATTAATACAAAGCTCTTATTACAAGGAAGAAGAAAACCTTATTTAATCATGAAGAAAAAAAAAAAAAAAAAAAACTTTCTTACATATGTAATGCAACATTATGCTAGGTGGCATTTAGAGCTTGTACAGCAATTGGAAAAAAACTGTTTTTGAGTCGGTTTGTCCTTGTTCTGATGGATCTATACCACCTGCCTGAAGGAAGCAGACTGAAAAGAGAGTGACCTGGGTGAGATGTATCCTTTATAATGCTGTAAGCTCTCTTGAGGCAACGAGAACTGTGTAGATCCTCCAAGGTTGGGAGACGACACCCAATGATTTTCTCAGCAGCCCTGGTGACCCTTTGAAGCTGTTTTTTGCATGCCACAGTGCAGCTGGAAAACCACACACAGAGGCAGTAAGTGAGAATGCTCTCTATGGTGGAACGGTAGAAGGATACCAGCCGACTCTGAGTGATGTTGTTCTTCCTAAGGACCCTCAGAATGTAGAGTCTCTGCTGTGCTTTCTTCACTAATTCTGTGGTATTCATGCCCCATGTTAAGTCCTTTTCAATATGAACTCCCAGGAAACGAAAGTCTGTTACCCTCTCAACACTGTCCCCGCCAATGAATATCGGATGTATGTCAGTTTTTTTTTCCTCCTAAAATCAATAACTAACTCCTTTGTCTTTGACGTGTTCAGGAGCAGGTTGTTGTCTCTGCACCACCCTGACAGCCGCTTCACATCATCCCGGTAGGCTGACTCATCACCCCCTGAGATCAGCCACACTGCTGTAGTGTCGTTAGCAAATTTGACGAAGATGTTGCTGGAATGGAAAGGTGTGCAGTCATATGTATAGAGGGTATAGAGCAGGGGGCTCAACACACAACCCTGAGGGGAGCCAGTGCTGAGACTAAGAGCTGTAGAGATGTGGGGGCCTGCTCTGACCCTCTGTGTGCGTCCTGTCAGGAAGTCCTTGATCCAAAGACATATGGAGTTAGGCAGACCCAGGTCCAACAGTTTACCCACTAATCTGTGGGGGAGGATGGTGTTGAACGCAGAGCTGTAGTCCACAAAGAGGAGCCGAGCGTAGTTCCCCCGCTGCTCCAGGAGGGTCAACACAGTGTGAAGAGCTACAGCTACTGCATCCTCTGTGCACCTATTTGCTCTATAGGCATACTGATGTGGATCAAAGTTGGGGGGTAAAAATGATAAAATGTGTCTCCTCACCAACTTTTCGAAGCACTTCATTACCACAGGGGTAAGTGCTACTGGCCGGTAATCATTGAAGCTGGTAATGGATGATCTTTTGGGCAGAGGGACTATAATGGAGGATTTCAAGCAGGGTGGTACAACAGACAGGGATAAAGATTTGTTAAAGATTGTAGTGAAGATCCCAGCCAACTGGTCTGCACAGTCTTTCAGGACACGTCCGGGGATACCGTCAGGACCCGCCGCTTTCCTGGGGTTGATGGCTCTAAACGTGCGCTTCACCTAATACTCCGCCACAGAGAGGGTGGATTTGAAGTTGTTGTGGGCCATCGGGTGCTGTGTGGCTGTATTGTTTAATTCCACCTCAAAGCGGGCAAAGAAGAGGTTCAACTCCTCTGCCAGTGAGGCGTTGCCCTCAGCAGCTCCATGGCCGGACTTGAAGTTGGTGAGATACTGAACTGCCTGCCACACCTGCCTGCTGTTGTTACTATCCAGATGGTCATCAATCCTCTTCCTATAGTCCGCCTTGGCTCTTCTGATGCCTCTCTTCAAATTGGCTCGGGCTGTGCTGTAAAGAGCCCTGTCGCCAGACCTGAAGGCGTTGTTTTTCTCCTTCAGCAGCCGCTGGACCACCCTGGTCATCCAAGGTTTCCGATTGGGATAGACCCGGATGTATTTATCCACTGTGACAATGTCTGTGCAGTTCTTTATATAACACAAGACAGTGTCTGTAAACACTTCAAGGTCCTGGTGTTCAAAGATATCCCAGTTGGTTCTGTCAAAGCAATCCTGCAGCTGTTGAGAGGCTCCAACTGGCCAGGTTTTGACAGTCCTGGTGGTGGTAAGAGCAGTTTTCCTGAGAGGGGTGTATGCCGGGATTAAGAGCAGGGACGTATGGTCAGACTGACCCAGATGTGGTAATGGTCTAGCTCTATAGCCCAGTTTTATATTTGTGTAGACCTTGTCCAATATATTAGCTCCTCTGGTAGCACATTTTACATGCTGATGAAATTTAGGGAGCACTGCTTTAAAATCTGCATGGTTGAAATCCCCTGCAATTATATCCACGGCATCGGGAAACATGCTCTGCTGTAAACAAACGTTACTGTACAAGTGTCCGAGAGCCGAGTTAGCATTAGCATCCGGTGGAATGTACACAGCAGTTATCATGACCACAGTAAACTCCCTTGGTAGGTAAAAGGGTCTGCATTTAACAGTCACACACTCCAGGTCTGGGGAGCAGTGACTGGCTACAGTCTCTATGTTAGTGCACCAGTTGTTATTAATGTACACACAAAGTCCCCCTCCCCTGCCCTTACCGGAGTCAATGGTCCTATCATGACGTTGTACCGTGTAGCCTGTTAGCTCAATAGCAGAGTCCGGAATGGATGAATGTAACCAGGTTTCAGTAACAAGTAAAATGCAACTGTCCCTACTGGCAAAGTTCGTAGCAGCCAGCAGTCTCAATTCATCCATTTTATTTACGACGGATCTTGCGTTGGTGAGGAAAAGGCTGGGAAGTGGTGGTTTGTATGGCTGCTTACGTAGCCTTGCTAGCACGCCGGCCCTGCAGCCTCATCTTTGCCTTCTCTCTCGCCGCCGCCTCCGCCTCCTTCCCGCGGGGATGACAGTCCACGGAGAGCCAGGACTCCTCGCTATATCCACCGGTATGTTGTGTGAGCTGAGAAATTCTGCTGTAATGCTGCTCTCGCTCAAAACTCCTATCTTTAGGAGATCGTGCCGGTCATAGACATTGTTTGCCCAACAGAATGTATTGTGAATGAGAAGCACATAACCCACTAATAAAACAAAAAACCGAAACAAAACAAAACACAGAAAGTGAAAGCACTGAGCCGCAGCGTCTATGCGCGTCGCCATCTTGTTACAAAGTGTTTCTATCATGTGTTTTATGGGTCACCATCGTGCTGGAGAGTAGAGCCTGTGCTTCAGTCCAGGATGAGCCAGAAAACGTCAATGTTATGCTGCATGTTTCTTTATTTCAGAGGCAGTAACATATAGTTACAGTCATTCATGTGTGTTCTTTCTGGTCAAATACAAGAGATTTAATGATGTTTTATTAACAAAATTTGGGAGGAGCAACGTTCAAATAATCTGACGTCATCTCGGCCAGCTGTCAGCAATCAGTAATCAACATATCTACCCAATCAGCATGAGTGAAAGCATATATATTAGACACGGTCGACTCACCCATATTCCTCGCAATCCTTGACACCTCTCTCAACTTCATTATTCAAGCTGCCTCCCCTAGAACCCTACAATCCATTCTGCATAGGAGCAGCAACTACAGCCACCCAAAAAGGCCACTTCCAGCATCAGATTCAAACATTTGGTCACTGGAAGCTTAAGAACTACATCCGATCTAATCGCTTCCATATTAAAGAAAGCCCAACGAACACCTATCAGCTAGTTTTAGCTCCAGCTCGTTCTCTCACACATACCTGCAAGCCGCCATATCCAACTCAACTAATAACATCATTCCAATACAACGGAAAATTTCTATCATTGAAGATTGCATTAATTATTGCATTAATTATCAAACATGTATTAACGCGTAGTTAAGGCTGCTGTTTTCATGCATGAATCCCTATGACTCCTGTCGTAGTTAAGGATCACTCTTCATTAGTTCATATCTTAACTAATCATGAGTTCATGTTGAAGTAACTATTAACTCAGGTATTAGTTCATGGTTATTCATGTACTGTTATTGTAAAGTGTTACCCAACTACGCATACTATTTTCTATCTGATTATTTGTAAGTGTGAACTCGTGAAATTGACATAGACAACACTGCAACATCAAGTTGTTTATTGTCCAACATTCCCAATTTTTCTGATGCATGTTCTTAATTTAATTTCATATGTTGTTATTAATTCAGTGTTTATAATACTAACACTTGAACTTGAAGATTTTTAACCCAAACTAACTAGAGAGAAAAGGTTTTGTGAAAAAAGTGGAAGACTTAAACACAAAGTGTGTAAAATAAACTGTAAACTTTTTTTTTTTAAACAAAGCAGCTGATAGAAACTATTGGACTGCCGACTCGCTTTCACCACAAAATGGCGGAAACGCAGGGCTGCTGCTGGGCGCTGGTGTTTCAATGAAACTTTCTATTAAGTGTCGCTTCTTGTTAATGTATATTCTTTGGCCTAAGTAACATAGGCCTACGTGGTGCTAAACCAGATCGAGCTACCAAGCAAACATGCTGTTGAGGATTACAAAATATTGTGCGGGACCTGGACTCGACAGTAACGCTACAACATGTCAGTAACTGGGTTAATTCTAATCCCTGATCTGATATTAATGATTCATGTACAGTCAGATGATCTTTGTCTGTGTGTCATTTGTTAGTGTGCAGAAATTGAGTTTCAATGACGAGATCACTGCTTTCATTCACTCAACATGTCTGTGATCAGCTACACAGTGTTCATCTCTGCACCCTTTCATGCCATGATCTAAATATAACGCCATAGATCTAAATGTAATGCAACACTTTTCACGATTAGTTAACCTTGAGAGCTGTAATTAGCCTGGTAATACCAGACTCTGCTACTTCACTTTGCTTCGTAGACAGAGTCTGGAATGGCATAATAGAGAAGTGTTTTCTCTCTCGCTAGGGGGCGCTTGTCTGAAGTTTAAAATCATTGGTTACCCGTAAGCCAATCAGATACGTTTAGTTATGACGTATGTTATGTGCCTGTACAGCCGCATCGAAGCACAGACATCATGCATCAAACTCAAATCTATGATTGAACTTCCACTGTAAACCTGTTGTAAACACATGATAAAACAAATGTTTATCAAACACTCTTCTTGTTCTGGCTTCAGTTTGAAAAAGAGTTGAATGTTCTCCATAACAGAGCGAATTGCATCCCGTGTCTCGTTTCCCATTTCCGCGGTCGTTTCGGTTTTCGATTTCTCTAACCTACAATGTAAAACTCGGCGCTTAGCATCTACGTCACGGCTCTCACTGCAAAGATGTCAGCCAATCACAGCAGTGGGCGTTTACAATGAAGTCTCACAGCAGACACGCCCCTTAAAACGGAGTGTTCAAACCAGAGGCTAAAATCAAGGTAGGAAAAATGCCTTTTATTTATAAATTATGACAATTTGGGGTGTAAAAAGCATACTAACATTATAAGTGCACCCCAGGAAACATTATAAAACAATAAACCAACGCAGTTCATGACCTCTTTAATGTAAATGTAATACTCACAAAATATAAAGGATGACTCCCACGGACCACATGTCAACCTCAGGACCATAAGCGTTTCCTCTGAGGATTTCAGGAGCTGAGTGGATGTGTGAATAGAGGCAAATGATTGCAAATTAATTGGCTTATAAAACTTTATAAATCATTCACTGGAATTCACTTGCTTGTGGACACCTAAAATGATTTATTTTAGAGGTACATGTTTATCTAAAAATAAGGAAATAAGTAATAGGGTGGGTAAATCAAAATACAAATAATGTGTTATCTTAAATTCTGACTCACCGCAGTAGCCGGGGGTCCCACATACTGTCTTCATCGTCACTTGCTCATCAATTATTTTAGAAAGGCCAAAGTCCGCTGTGGACATTACAGAAAAGACTGAATCAATAAAAACCTGAAGAGTGAAGAACTCACTGTTCAGTCTCATTTTTCCCACATCAAAGACATAATGGATTAAATGTATGAGTATACAGTTTGTTACCAATCTTGAGAGGTGCGTCTATTGACAAGTCAGCATAGAGGAGATTTTCTGGTTTGAGGTCTCTGTGAACAACTCCATTCTCATGCAAGTACTGCAACAGAGATAGAACAAAGGTAGCAGATCACTTTTGTGTACAATGATCATTTAAGTGATTCACTCTCTGTGTTTTTTGTACATAGGTGACAAATGTAATGTATGGGGGAGACAAATGTCATTATGAGATAAGTGAAGTTCCTAAACGTAATTTAGGGAGGAGCGAACCCATCTAATCTTCCAATCAACAGCCAGAGAATATATAAGCAGCTGCTTACCTCTCTTCAGTCTCAGCTGTTTCAGCATCCCTCCACCTCCCCAAACTCCACCTTCATTTCAGGTACCTTGCCCTATGTAATCACATCCTATTTATTCACTGGGGGGTGTATCAGAGCTCGAGTTGAAGATGCTTCATCGAGCCCCTCCTCAGTGGACAGCAAGCCAAATTAGCTAACCTAATACCCTAAAGATTATATGGGCAAACGAACTCGTTAATGAAAGAAGAAGGAAATCACCTTTACCATTGTTCACAAATGTATATAAGCCGACACTTGAACAATAAACTTTGAAGAAGCTTAAACAATGAACTATGTGTTTGTGTTAATTTCTTTCTGTGGCTGAGAATATTTGAGGGCACTGACAGATAAAGAAAATAATCTAACAGTGGGTGAGTAAATGATAACAGAATTTTCAATTTTTTGTGTGTGCTATGCCTTTAAGACAGATTCATTGGTGAATTTCAATGGAATCTGCAGCAATTTGCTAAATCATAAAAGGAGCATCATGGGTTAACTGGATAAACAGTAAAATGACTGGCGATATGATTGAGGCAAAATGGAAAATTTCAGAGAGTAATCAGAATGTCTACTAAGCCCCACCACCCCTCATTTAGCTACTCTAATAAGTGATTTGTTATGTTTATTTCATTATTTCATCTATGCAGCTCTAGGAGCATGTTTGTGTGCCTTATTGTGTGTGACTGTAGATTACATCCTCAGTTCTCTGAAGTCCTGATGGAGTGTAGGTGGGAAAGATGAGTTCACTGAGGCAGTCTGGTGCAGTTCTCTGTTAAAACAGCTGTTATGAAGGCAGAGACAGACTCTGTATTCAGTCTCTCCTCACTTCACAGTGGTAGTTCACAGAAAAAAAGAAAAGAAAAATTCTGTTGTCATTTACTCATGCCGTTCCAAACCTGTATGACTTTCTTTCTTCTGTGTAATATAAAAAGATTTTTTTTAAATAATTTCCTGGTTTTTCTTTTCTATGCAGTCACAATAAATGGTGACTGAGGCTTTCAAGCTTTAAAAAGGAGGACATAGCATGAGGGTTCTGTCTTCTATCTTCTATCTTCCAGAATCTGGCTGTAAGGTGTGGGAGTTCACTTTTAGTCCATCTCTTATCCTGAAATGTCCATCTTGCAGAGATGGACTAAATGATCTTCCAAAACTTACTGCCAGATTCTGGAAGATAAATTCTTCAAACAGTGGTACAAGAGGATGTGGTGCTGGTCCTTCAGGAGTCACTCTCAAGCTGTCTGTCTATAAGGCCTATAAAAACCCAGTCTTCATGTATTTTATAACACTTCAGCTTGTGATTCTTATTAAGAGCGGGTCATTTTTTAGGATTCTTCACCTAACCTAAGTCTCTGAGATCCTGACACCTCACACTTCTGAAGACTCCAGGTAGGTTTCAGTACTGGGAAATGGTGGCGCTGGAGACTAAAGGGTTCCTGATGGTTTCACACTTAATTCTTCACCTTAATTCTTAATTATTTTGCAGTTAACGTGTCTTTTCTTCTCCAGCTGTTTTTGTATGACCCCGCTGACCCAATGAGCATTTCACTGTCCAATGGTCATGCTTTAACTTTGCAATTTCTAGTATTACATTAGTATTGCGTCCTTTTCATGAGTATTTAATAATTTTTGACTTTTCAGTCTGAGTTAAATCTCTTTTTTGGCTCATTTTATCTGTAAAAGAAAACCTGCCTAATAATTCTGCACACCTGAATATAGGGCATTTTTCATTTCCAGCCTTCATGAATAATTATATATCACTTATAAATGATTAAAAACAATATTAATAGTAGTTATTAAGATTGATGTGGATTGGAATTGGTAAAATGTGCTTGGAAAAAAAATATGATCAGAAAATCAACTTGCCTAATAATTCTGCACACAGTGTATAATTGAAAAAAAATGTAGTTGGTTCTACACTGAACATAATTATAAATGCAACACTTTTATTTTTGCCCCCTATTTTTTATGAGCTGAACTCAAAGATTTAAGGGCCGTTTCTCAAAACCAAGTTCACAAACTTCGGACTCGCGTCCTTGGTAGTTAGGACTTAGCAAGTTCGACTCAAGAGAACGAACTCCCGTGGACCGGAGAACACAAGTTCGGTGATTCTGCAAATGGAACGGCAGCGTTCTTGATAACATCACTCAGCTCGCTCTGGCTTCTCTTTATGTATATTTTAGCCAAGAATAAAACAAAATTTGTTATAAAACACCACTCTGCCTCTTTTCGTTTTATTTAAAAAACAAACAAAAACATATTAGCCTAATAGTCTCGGGCAACGAGTGATCTGCAATGTGCATAGGCCTATATTTATAACAAAACGAAATATTAAACAACCCTGCCTCTTTTCGTATATATTTCAAAAATATTAAATGTAATACTATTTGTGCATACTCTGATTAACTTCACTGTAATAAAATGAAATAGGCTATAACATAAAACAATGTCTCTATTTGTTTTATGTCAGTTTTAAAGGTCCCGTTTTTCGTGTTTTTTTTGAAGCTTTGATTGTGTTTATAGTGTGCAATATAACATGTGTTCATGTTTCGCGTGTAAAAAAAACACAGTATTTTTCACATAATTTACTTATCTGTATACCGCTTTTCCCACTGTCATAAAAACGGGCTGATGACTTCCTTGTTCTATGAAGTCCCTCCTGCAAAAATACTTAAGGAGTTCTGATTGTGCCAGCGGTTCCTGTGTTGTGATTCGACAGCAGCTTCGCGCTCCTTGCCCGGAAAGGTCATGCCTCTTACCATAACGTGGAGATGCATGCACTCAGTGTTATTGTAAACATGTCTTTAATTTTACCCTATCAATCTGAGCCGGAATCAGACCCGGTGATTGGACTGCGGGATGTAAATAACAGCGTTTCGACGACATGGTGACAAACACACTCTACAAACGCAACTCTTGTGTATTCCTGTGGGCGGATGTTAAGCTGCATTCACGTCACCTCGTATTAACCGGAATCTTGAAATGACAACACGTGATGTTATATTCGGAGCTGTTCACGTCGTTTTGGTCCTTGGACTGGGAATTATGCGTTTCCATGGCACCACTATCAACGCCTAAATGAATCAACAGCAGTCAGGTGGTACAGCGGCCACGTGGTACATCTGGGAGCTTTCAGAAAACTCCCAGCTTACAAGCTGTAATTACGAGCTCTACGAGGATGTGAACGCTTTTTACAAGCTAGAATCTTGTAATTACAGGAATTACGAGGCCACGTGAACGCACCTTTTGTCAAAAAACTGTTTTAGTGATGTCATTAAAGAAGGAAGTAGAGGGATGTAGTCCAAACTGGCCGTTCGATGTAGGCAACTTCTGTTAAATAAAATATCTCGCTTGGCATTGAACTTTGAGCTTTAAAATTTTACAGATTTTATTTATACACTAACAACAACATTACACACTAACTAAAGTTTGAAACATGGGATCACGAAGAATGGGACCGTTAATGATCAATAATAGCCATTATAAAAGGTAAGAATATACAATAAGAAATAAAGCAAACAATTTAGTCAAGCGTACAAAATCAGCGCTTTAGTAGGATACAAAAGTTAAATAACCATATAAAGTTATGAAACGTCACGTTGCCCTCAGCCAAAACGGAGCCAGCGGCAAACGTCAGAAGGACTAGCCGAGGTAAGGCTGCTCTCGGCTGGGCACATGAGCGCTGAGCGTCCGGTGATCGCCTGGATCTCACAACTCCGACAATGTCAGTTCAAATTGTCGGAAAGGCGCAATCTTTATCAAGAAACCACAAATTTGAGCTTTAAACCAGCACATTCTCACCTGAAAAACTCTTAAAACTACATATCATAACATAAAAACAGTAATATGTTTAAATTATGTGGGGGTTTCTCCTTTACTATTGACGCTTGCTGGTTAGTGTGAGATGCATTCAGGGATACCTGGCTGTCTCAAGTTTGCACAAGTCACCTCTCGATGCATCCTTGATAAAAGGGGCGGATCAAGAACTCATCCGGGAATTTGAACTGAACTTGGCTAGATGCGAACTTTGAATTGGAACAGTACTTGGACAGCGACTGATGACGTTTAACAAGTCCACAAGAACAGACAAGTACGCATATTGAGAAACGGCCTAACTGTGTGTTCACACCGCCGGCGGCGAGAGCGTCAAAGTGACGCTAGTCATTCATTTTCAATGAGAGCCGGCGGCGAGCTCCGGCGAGAGCGGCGCGGCGCTTCTTGGACGTGAGAGCGTCGAGGAGAGTTGAAATCAGGTTAACTTTATGGTAATGAGCTATGACGCAGTTCGGCGGCAACCAATTGGAATGTAGAGGTCCTCGCTTGAGAGACTTCCGATTGGTTGACGCGACTTGTCATTTACTTTGACCCTCCCGTCGGCGGCGGTTTGAACGAACAGTACAGCGTTGTTGGCAGGGCGGCAAAGGCGACTGTTGACGCTCTCGCCGGCGGTGTGAACGCACAGTAAGACTTCTTTCTGCCGCCTCACCGGAAGTTGTACCCACGTCCTCTTTTACAGTAGCGCCCCACGGAAACAGGTGGATAGCAGCCACGGCTCTGTATGGGCAGGTGGGGCAGAGCCTCACCAAAATATTCATCCTAACATATAGGCCTACCCCTATGTACACTGAATTAATAATAAATTATGAATGTGTTCAGTATTCTGCAACAAATATTTTTCAGATTTTCTAGACTATTTTAAGTCGTAAAGTGAGCAGGATATATTAAAATGAAGAGCATGGATTCGACAGGCATGTATTCATAATACTAAGAGGGGCAGCCGGTCTCAGAGCCCTTCCCAACTCTACAGCGCCACACAACTTTCCTATGTAAATCTGTGGTGTAAAATGGAACTGCAGCACCCTCATAGAGCCATTGTGGCAGATTTCTGGCTGCCCGCTTATTTCCACGTTAAACAACACGTACACCTCGCTCCAGATCAAGACGATATCATTCTGCTTCAGATGTGTCTGCTTCAGGTCAGTAACTGTTTGGCATATCTGTTCTTCCTATGTGGGGTAGCGTATCAAATTAATGAGTATAAAAACCCTTTAATTTAAACGTGCTCATTTAATAGCTTTTATAGTAGTTCTGTTGTTTATGTTTGTTCTGAAAATAGACATGACTTTTTTCCTTACTCGAATTCCTACATAACTATCCTAAAACAATATTCTAAAACAAAATTCGGAAGCAATAAATACAGTTCTAAGATTCTGTGTTGTGTGTACTAAATTCTGTCAATCATCATTACAGCGCCACCCTCAGGCTGAATAACGCAAGGACATTCAATTTCTGCCAAAAGTGTGTCTGATGTGTTCAGCGATTAGAATATAAAGCTTACAAAATGGCTATAATAAACTAGTGCTTAGACCCAGAATCTGTCCTACCTATATTTATGGCCAGAAGCCACTACTGTTCTCTAGTGAGACTTCACCCGCATAACTCTAACGCAAAATTTGCATATTGTTTGTGGTATATGAACTGGCTTGGCTTCATGGATATATATTAATTATTGCGACGTGACATTTTTCTTTAAAATGATGGACACTGATTCAGATATCGTCCGCGTCATTTCCCGTGATAATAAAATTAAGTGAATTATTAAATAAATGAGTAAAAAAAGAAAAAGCAAACAAACTTGTTTGCTTAAAACTTCTGCGAATAATTTGCTGATGAAGGTACAAAAAGACATTTACCTGCAAAAAAATAAATAAATAAAAAATAAATAAATAATAATAATAAAAAAAATGTCTTGCCCCCCGTAACTCGAGAGTCAAATGTCGCCCATGGGCAGGCGTATGTTATGGACAACGAACACAGGTGCATTTTATTGATGGCATTTTGAATCCCACCGAGATCCTGAGGCCCATTGTTGTGCCATTCATCCCCCAATAGAGGGTATGCATCAACGTCACTTTCACGCAGGAACGCGCTCCCTCAGTTGGACTGAGTGGCAAAAGAACCTGCGGCATGTGTTACGTTCTATGATTGTGTCATTGGTGTATATATTCTGTCCTGTGCGCTGTTTTTTTTTTTCTTCTCTTTTCTCTGTGTGTCTCTCTCTGCTGCTCTATTAGGTGCTGGGGAGAGAGAGATCTAGTTGATTGATCACACCTGGGGCTCGTTGTGGCTGCACCCTGAAAAGAAGCTCCCAGAGTTACTCAAACTGAAGCCTGCCTTCCAGAGTGTTGTGTTCCTCTCCTGCTCTGCTTGTTGTGCTGAGTTCTGTGATTGATTGTGTGAGACGGTGAAGCTTTTCTACATAGCTAATAGGCTTATTATTAGTGATGGGCAGATCGAGGCTTCATGAAACACTGAAGCAGCTGAATCAAATGTGCCGTAATGATTCGAGGCTTCGAAACAATCTGACACCCGTCTCCACGGTGACCCCTAGTGGTCAGAGCAGTGCAAATGCAACAAAACTCAGGCCAAACATGCATTAAAAATACACTTTAACAAATGTATGGCAAAGGTTTTATTGAAAGTAAAACCAATGAAATGGAATTAACTAATCATCTAATAAGATTAAATATATAGTGTATAGTGTATAATATGTGTTCTTTTATCCATTTTCAAGGCTTGTTTCTCTGTTCCATGGCTCAAGCTAAACAGGCAAATAAGAGATTAATAACTACCATTATTAATTTTAATTATTCTAATGTATAATTAAAACATCTACAAATGTATAAAACTGATCAGAGATCAGGTAAAACCATAGGGTAAAGCCCTAGACACTTGTTCAATAGTTCTCAGTGAATCTGCATGATTCATGGGCTCACTTTATCATCGCCCTCTATCGGTGAACCATTGAAATTTCGAACTGTTTCGAAACAGTGATGACGTAATGAAGCCTCGTTTACTAAAATACGTGACTTTGGCAGTTTGATACACGCTCCGAATCACTGATTCGAAACAAAAAGATTCATGAAGCTTCGGAGCTTCATGAAGCAGTGTTTCGAAATCGGCCATCACTACTTATTATAGCCTGAGTTTTGGTCACCTATTCATTATTGCTGTCATCTACATGCTCAAACGTGTTGGAAGCTGTAGGGAGGTGGGTGCCTATTTGATTTTTGTAATAAGTTTTCTCCTGTTTTTGGCTAGTTTGGAGTTAGCGTACTTTTCTGTTGTTTATTTGTTTTCTTTTGGTAGTCTAAGTAGTTTTACTTCTTAACTAGTCAGAGGGTACTTTTGTTTGTTATTTTGGCAATACCCCCTCCTGAAGTCTCTTGCTTCCTCTTGATTTACTTTTTTTTTTACTTTGTCTAAAAATATCTTTTGTTAATAAACCTTTTTGTTGAGCTTCAACTTGTGTCTGTCGTGCAGGGCAAGGGACGGGCACACTCACTCACCCCAACATCCCATTTATTTTCTTTTCACTGTTACTCCCCTTTCCCTAGACAAACTTTATGCCTGGGACGTAACACATGACTGGATTTAATAGGGGAAACTGCGAAAACGCGATGTGTTTCCTGACATTTATATGTGCCTGATTTCGATGCTGGGGAAATACATAAAGCAATCTGCCTGTGAATATTTTATGTAACTACAATATAGGTAGGTTTAAATCCGAGTAATCACTTTTTATCAATGTTATGTATGTATGTGTGTGTGTGTGTGTGTGTGTGTGTATATATATATATATATATATATATATATATATACTCATTCCCATTTTTGAGAGAAATAGGCCTTTTCTGTACATAGGCCTTAAGGACAAATATTGCACGCGTTTATCGCCAGCGTTTTTGAGACATTTTTTGTGTTCATACCCAAGCGATTTTCACTGGCCATGCGCAGAGTAAACGTGCAAATTCACTCCCTGACAGTATGTGGTGCTTGTGCTTAACCGTAGTGCAAATAAACATATTTATAATATTATTAAAGTTAAATAAAATAAAAATGCAGATATTAAATGGCATATATATGACATATGAGAGATAGTAGTCAGAAACGCTGGCGCAAATAAACATATTTATGAAATAGACATTCTCAACTATATTTCTTGAATGTTAAAAAAAAACAAAAAACAAAACAAAAAAAAAAAACAGTAAAAATACAGAAATAATACACATCTATTGGTGTGGCCAAGAAGTGGCAGAGCACCCATTTGCGTGCGTATCAATCAGCTCCCTAGTTCAGTACTCAATTCAGCTCCCTAGTTCAGTAGGGAGTCTGCCACATTCATTTACATGGTATACTGATACGACCTAGTAAGCTAGGGAGTTGTTTGAGACGCAGGGATAGTTTGTAGGGGTCTTCCTCGTCTACTTACTTTCTCTTCATCGTCTTGGTATCAATGTGTGCTCGGCAAGATCGTTTTGTGCTTGAGCGCCACCAAGTCGTGTTTTACTGTAACTTCAGCAGCTCCAGGCAAGTGAACAAAAGTGCCACTCTCATTGGTCGGTCAGTTTTTAACGCGGCGCGTCAAACCAAAAAAAAACGAACCCGAGGCGTTTTTTACAGTTTTGTTCAATTGTTTACATGCAATTTTGAAAACCGGGTTATTTTTTCAAAATATAATCACAATTATCCAAACACCACACTAAATTTGCATAATTCCTAGATTGTTTGCAAAATGACACACTTCAGTCAAAACATATGCATTTGTGAAAATGCTATTAGTTTTCATTTAACCAACACCGTCCTCAATGATCAGACACTATTGCAGCCAGTTTCACACTGCTGTGATAAATAAAAAACACATTTGTAAAAAAACTAATTTTAGGAAATAGCATGTGCTAGTTCCCTTTCGATACTTCACTTGTACTGCGTATGGGAAAGGTCTCCTTTTTCGCCATTACTGAAGCCTTTTTTAATAACGCAGTGTAACTGCATTGTCATTGGTTCACTCATAGACAAGTTGTTGAACCAATGATGGCGCGGCATAGCTGCGCGACCTATGGCGACAGAGTGCGCAAATATTCCCGCCGAAACGGGCGGGGTTTAGGGCTATATAAGCGGGCGTTTCGCCATAGGATTTCAGTTCTCTCTACTTCAGCGACGACTTCACATCGCTCCTCGCTGATCTCCGGCTGAAGCCTTCGCCGCCTGGGAGAAGCTCTCGCCGCCGTCAAAGAGGCTCCCGCAGCGGACTGCTGAGCTCGGCGAGGAAGAAGCCGAGCCTCGAGCCGCCTGCTTCCCGCCGCCTGCCAGCCCGTCTCCTGCCGCCATCTGGCGCGCCTAAAAGATTTTTCTGCGGTTTATTGCCGCTCTAAAAGAGCTTTCCAATAACTGTTTTCACCGCTCTAAAAGAGCCCCTCAAACGCCGTTTTAACGGCGGCGGCGTTGTTACAAATGCCGCGCCACTCGTGTGGCACATGCAGAGCCCCTCTGCATGACGACGACGGACACGGTGAGTGCGTCGGCTGCCTGGGCAGACCCCATGCAGAGGCCGCGCTCAACGGGACCTCATGTTCTCACTGTGAGAACATGAGTCTCGCCTCTCTGCGCTCGCAGATCTCGCCGCTCGCGCCCTCCCATCTTCTTCCTCCCGCGAGCCGGCTAGGAAGAGACAGCGGGGCAGAGCGGCCCAGTGCACGGAGGAACGAGTATGTAATTTATGTATGGAACGAGTACTGCGTTACATGCCGTGCCACGAGGCTGCGGCTTCAGTGTCGTCGCTTCAGTCGAATGACCTGAAATCCTATGGCGAAACGCTCGCTTATATAGCCCTAAACCCCGCCCATTTCGGCAGGAATATTCGCGCGCTCTGTCGCCATAGGTCGCGCAGCTATGCCGTGCCGTCATTGGTTCAACAGCTTGTCTATGAGTGAACCAATGATGATGCAGTTACACTGCGTTATTGAAAAAGGCTTCAGTAACGGGGAAAAAGGAGACCTTTCCCATACGCAGTACTCGTTCCGTATCTCAGGGAACCGAGGTTATGTTAGTAACCGAGTACGATTTTTGGCCAGACATTATGTAAGGGATAATTTAGATGAAAAAAAAAAAAAAAAGTGACAGAGCCACAATATTCTTCATGATTAGTTTGAGATATAGGGAGAATGTACACAAATAGGCCACCTATAAATTTACCAGGCACTGCACAACACTGATGCTGCAGACTGAATATTTCAAGTATTTCAATACTTACAGTATTTCTAACCATAATCAGTTACAGTAATCAACCAACAATGAAATCAATGAAACAAATAAAATCTGTAGACAAATAAAAATTACTGCATAAAGTACATACACTTTGACTCTGAAGAAAAACTACTGTAAAAGCAACAAGAATACTGTAACTATTCATCATCTCTCAGTCTGGCTGGATCAGGCCATAAGATTTCATCCACATCACAGGCTATGTCTTCATTGGCAAGGCACCGTTGGAAGAATCGCCTCGTGTGATGAATCCACCCCTGCACAGAAGCTGCTTCGATATGATCACAGGCCTGCTCCATGGCCTGAATTAGGGGCAAACGGTCATAGGGCCACAGGTCATATACCTTTCACCGCCATGCTGAAAAAAACTCTTATATTGGATTCAGGAAGGGTGAATATGGGGGAAAGTATAAGACTTCCAGAATACCATCCAGCCTGATGGAATGAGACATTGTCCCAAATGACAATGTACTGCATCTGGTCCACTTGGTTTAATGCTGTGACAATCTTGTGCAATCTGTCAAGAAATGCAAGTATTAGATTTGCATTATAGGGTCCCAGAATTGCATGGTGCTGGAGGACCCCATTTTGTGTAATAGCAGCCCTAAGGGTGATGTTACCCCCTCGCTGCTCTGGCACATTGGTGATTGCCCTGTGTCCAATTACATTTCTCCCTCTTCTTCTTGTTTTCCCAAGGTTAAATCCAGCCTCATCCACATATATAAATCCATTTGCAAGACTCTCTGAAACACAGTAAAGGACAATAGGATGCTATTCAATATCTATTGCACAGTATTTTTGGTAACACTTTAGAATAACTGCACACTATGAAGCATTAGTTAAGCATTAGTTAATAGTTAATTAATCACTTATAAAGCATTAATAGACATTATTAAGTCGTTTATAAATACAGCTATAATTGCTTTATTCTTGATTTATAAGCATATCTATAATGTGTTTAATAATTGTATTTTCATACTTTATTAATTGTCAATTTATCATTTCTAAATTAAGTATTACATTATTTACAAATCAGTTGTTTACGAGTTGTCAGTAGTTCATTTAGAAAGTGTAAGTAAATGATTAATAAACTATTTAAACATTAATTTATACATCTTATTATTTAGACATTAGTAAGTTATTTAGTGTGTTAGTAAATGTTTTATTAACACATATTCTTACTGTAATTCATGATTAATTCAGATAATTATAAAACATTTAGAAGCAGTCAGTTAACTATTTGTGTGAGCTCATCTAAAGTGAGGACTGTTTATGCTTTGTAAAGCTTTTATAAATGAGATTTAAAGGTTCAGTGATCTTCTGCACTGCTGTTCTCTAAATTTAAAGTTAGTACTGAGGTAGTTTTGACACTGGGAATATGTATTAATAAAGCATTTAATAACACACTAAGTAACTAATACTATATGTTTAAATAATAAGATGCATAAATGTACATTTAAATATTTTGTTAATCATTTACTTACACTTCCTAAATGATCTTATGAATCACTGACAACTCCTAAATAACTGGTTTGTGAATAATGTAATACATAATTTAGAAATGATAAATTGATCATTAATAAAGTATGAAAATACAATTATTAAACTCATTATAGATATGCTTATAAAGCAAGAACAAAGCATTTATATCTGTATTTATAAACAGCTTACTAATGTCTATTAATGTTTTATAAATGATGAATTGACTATTTACTAATGCTTAACTAATGCTTCATAGCGTGAGTTATTCTAAAGTGTTACCGTATTTTTTTGTGGCAGAACATTTTGAGCAATGCACAATACCACACCATAGTAAGATGAACAATACATACCTCCACATACTCATTGCGCAGATGTTTCTCTCTCTCTGAATTTCTGTCAAATGTTACCCGATACAGTTGCTTCATGTATATTTGATTTTTCTTGAGAATTTGACCTAATGTTGACAGAGACTCGTTGGATGTTTTTCAAAATATGGTCATCATTGATGATATTGGCTTGGATTTCTCACAGCCTGATACAATTATTGGTCTAAACCATGTACACAATGGCGGCCTCTTGTGCACGAGTGAACATAGGGCCCCTTCCACCTTGGTGTCCTCGACCCTCAATCCTATGTAAAAAAAAAAAATGGGGAACGACCCCATGATCTTAACAGTGTTAGAAAAATCTCTTCTCTTCAGGGATGACAGCTTTGAATTTTATATTATATATATATATATATATATATATATATATATATATATATATATATATATATATATATATATATATATATATATATATATATATATATATATATATATATATATATATATACAAAGCTGTCATCCCTGAAGAGATTTTGAAGAGAAAAAAAAAATACACATGCAGCCTACTGTCAAAGTCACAGTAAACAATATTGATGATAAGTACAGCAAGCTTCAGTTTCAATGTACTGTGTGGTTAGCTTACCTGTTTTCTCGATGAAATGTCCGAATTACCGATGCAACAGTATTTCTGCTGAGATTTTGTT
Organism: Chanodichthys erythropterus; assembly: GCF_024489055.1. NCBI lineage: Eukaryota > Metazoa > Chordata > Actinopteri > Cypriniformes > Xenocyprididae > Chanodichthys > Chanodichthys erythropterus. The sequence continues at coordinate 24,744,162 of NC_090226.1, forward strand.
GAACTCTTTGTCCAGCTTCCATCAGTGTCAGTCCATGGTTGATAACATGTTCAATAAGTGTTGCACGGATTTCTTGAGTCAAATTTGGTCCTCGTCTTTGTTCAGGTTCTATCAACTCTTCAAGTCCTTCTCTACCGCTTCCTCTATCTAGGCCTCTTCCTCTACCTCCTTCTCCTCTTCCTCTACCAAGGCCTCTTCCTCTATCTCCTTCTTCGCCTCTTCCTCTACCTAGGCCTCTTCCTCTATCTCCTGTTACTCTTCCTCTACCTAGGCCTCTTCCTCTATCTCCTTCTCCTCTTCCTCTACCTGGGCCTCCTCCTCTACCTCCTTCTCCTCTTCCTCTACCTCTTTCATCTCCTCTTTGAGCGCCCCCTCTCATTATCACTCTTCTTCTTCTAGCTCCTTCCATTTTTGTTGAAGACAGGTGAACTCACCTGCTGCCTTTTATAGCAAACCTGAGTGCTGCGTTTTCAAATTAGCACATGTGTGCTTCCACACCTGGTGGATGTGATTATCCGATTCGTTCATTAGTGTGGTCATTGGCAATCTGGGGCTTTGTAATGACAAGGAAGTAAGGTGTAAGGTGTAAAAATGTGTGTAGAGTTTTACAAATCACTGTGTGTAATGTTTTGTGAAAAGGGTTAAGCAGACATTGTGTGTAATGTTGTGCAAATCTGTGGAGGTGTTTTGCTCATTGGAGTAGAATTTTGGAAATTGTGTGGAAATTTTTATTTTGGTGTGTAAACAATCATAAAAAACTATGCTCTCCAGTTTTTCACGTCGATGTGCACACTCACATTGGCACCCTTTGTTTAGTCACAAAATGTTAAACGTCTGCGATAATCGCGCGCAATATTCCTCCCGGTGTGTACAGGCCTTTGGATCTTTGAGTTCAGCTCATGAAAATGGGGGCAAAAAAAAGTGTTGTGTTTATAATTTTGTTCAGTGTATTTATCGAGTGTTAATTGGATGGAGGCAGATCTAAATGCGAGATTGTAATCGATTGTAAGAAATGTGTAGAGAAAAGATTTTAGATTGAGTAGATATTTTAATGAAAATTTCTAAGGTCAAAACTATTTTTAAAATGGAATGCATGGATGAATCGTTCCAAATAAGATTAATAACATGCATTTAGAAAATGTGATTTTTCATTTCATGCTGATTTTAATGGCAGAATAATTGAGCGTTGAAAAATTCAACTTGTAGAATGTCATTCAAGTTTGAAGTGACATGACAAAATGATGACAGAATTTTCTTTTTTGGACAAACTATTCCTTTAACAAATCATCTCTGGGTTCCAGTTTTCAGCACTGCAAATTGCACAGTCTATTCTTGAACCTCTCAAACCTTCTGTCATCCCTGAAGAGATTTTTCTAACACTCTGTTAAGATCATGGGGTTGTTCCCCATTATCTGTGTATGGGCGTTTGTGATCTGGAGTCTGCTAAGTGCAAGGATGAGTCATTCAGTGTCAGGTCGTGTTAATTAATTTTGTGTTCATAGGCACGAGACAGATGTTGTTCCTTTAACATAATTCCAAAAATATAAAAGCGCATCACGATGGGTGAAAAGACAATGAATTCCTTGTAAATGTGAGCCCAGCAGAACGTGATGAAATACAGAAAGTGTTCGTCAGATGAAAAAGTGTTAAATGAAGGTGACAGAAATCACTCTTCTGTTTTAGCACATGACTAGTGTGAAAAGCAGAGGTGAGTCAGTCCTACTACACACGCCATGCTTTGCTGAAATACAGTTCCGGAGTTTTATGACATTGTAAACATTTAATTACAAATACTCTCTAGGATGGTTTGATGGCGCTTTTTTTTGCCTTTAAGTATGAATATGTTAGCATTAAAGGGGACCTATTATGCAAAATTCACTTTTATAAGGTGTTTTAACACAGATGGGTGTACACAGTGTGTGTAAACAACCAGCCTATAATGGTAAAAATCCACCCAATACTTTTTTATAATCTCCATTTATCATCAGAACATTCTGTTTTATATTTCCCCCTACTCCTACGTAAGGGTAGGGAAACCCCGCCCATGACTGGTGGCGATCTGCCCTGTTAGCATAGATACCTCCCTGAGTGAGAATTACAGAGTCCGCCATTTCTGTTTACTTGCTGTATCAGTTAGAGATATACAATGTCTGTTCCAAAACAAACAAAAAACATTACAAATGTTCTGTTGTTGGATGTACCAATGGACATACAAGGTTTCATAGACTCCAGCCATCTGAGTCACTGTGGACACCGTGGTTGAAGTTATTACTCCAGGATGGATCATAGGTTAGAACAAACCTATGGTAAAAACTGTTTGTGATTCTCTCCGGAGCAATTCTGGTCATGGCAGAAAGGGAAAATGCACACTTTATTATAGTCCATCGGAGTTGTTTTACAGCTATAAAGTTTACCAGTTTATTAAGTACCCCCGAAAAGACACAAGGTCTGTTTATATTTGTTTACTGTTTAGTTGTGTGGCAAGGGGGGGCGTGGTTCAGCGAACGCTGCAGCGGGGGAGAGCGTCAGGAGACGCGCGGTGGATGAGCGGGTTAAGCGCAAATAACAAACACCTGTCTCTTGTTACAGTAATTGCCGTGGAGAGAGTACTTAAAGCCAGGAGAAACAGGAGTGAGTGAGAGAGAGAAGGACTGCTGGCTGCCAGACTCCCAAGGACGGACTGAAGTGAACGGAGTGAATTCCACTGTTATGTTGATGATTGTTTTTGTGCCTGTTTGCACACCTTTTTGTTATTATTGAAAATAAAAGCAGCCAGCAGTCATAGCCGACCCTTGTCGTCTTCCTTCCTAAAATCTACGAACTCTGTTACACTGGTGCCGAAACCCGGGAAGGAAGACGGAAGCCGCTGCCATGCAGACGCCCTCTGCTACTGCACCATTTTAATTACATTCTAATTACATCTCTCGCGGTCATGCAGCAAGAACAACATCAGGCCCTGCTGGACTTGCGTCAGGAGGACCGCGAGACGTTCCGGAGCTGGATTGACCGGTAGGTTCGGCCGGAAGTCCCGGTCCAACAAGCTGCGCCCGCCCACCTCCGTCTCAACAAAATGGGGCCTGAGGACAACCCGGAGGCATTTCTGGATCTTTTTGAAAAGACGGCCGGGATCTGTGGTTGGCCGCGGGACCAGTGGCCGATGCGCCTGGTCCCACTGCTCTCCGGGGAGTCCCAGATAGCGGCGCAGCAGCTTCCGGTGCAGAACCTCCTGGATTTCGACGATCTCAAGAGGGCCATCATCCAGCGGGTTGGCCGGAGCCCCGGACAACATCGCCAGCGCTTCCGGTCTTTTGAGCTGGCAGAGGCCGGCCGGCCCTTCGTGATGGCCCAACAGCTCCGGGACTCCTGCCACAAATGGTTGCTGGCCGATGGAAGTGACGTGGAGAGCATCATCGATCGTGTGGTACTGGAGCAGTTTATCACTCGGCTTCCCAGAAAAACGGCCGAGTGGGTCCAGTGCCACCGCCCCACGTCGCTGGAGTCGGCCATCCATATCGCAGAGGACCACATGGTGGCATGCCCAGGGGGACCCAGAGCATTTTGTGGACAGGTGCCCTGTGATGGAGGTGGGGACGATGGTCCGGGTACCGGACGTCCCGCAGGCTGCCCCCGGTCAGGCTGGGTGGTACCAAATACCTGTGAGTTTTAAGGGGGGTACCTATCAGGCATTGGTGGATTCAGGATGTAACCAAACCTCGATCCATCAAAGCTTGATACAATCTGGGGCATTGGATAATAGCCGCGTGGTTAAGGTGCGGTGTGTGCACGGGGATATAGTGGAATATCCTATTGTGCCAGTCATTATTCAATTTCGGGGTCAAAAGCATAGTGTGGAGGTGGCAGTTAATCCGCACCTCTGGCATCCGTTAGTTTTGGGGACCAATTGGCCAGCATTCACAGAATTATTGGGGGCTTTATGTACGGATGCTTCTTGGGAGAAAAATGCAGCGGAGGGGAACGCGAGTGTGCAGGCGGGAGAGACTGAACCGGGACCACTGGGTACTGTCTCAGGGGAACAGAGCGAAATCGAGAGACTGGTTTTTCTCGGAGTGCGATGATTTTCCTCTGGAGCAGTCTCAGGATGAGACGCTGAAACGTGCGTTTGACCAGGTCAGTACCATCGACGGCCAGCCTCTCCATCCTGGACAACCGCTTACCTATCCATATTTTGCAATTATTAAAAATAGGTTGTATCGAGTGACCCAAGACGCTCAGAAAAAAGAAGATACAACCAAGTTATTAGTTCCCAGAAGCCGCCGGGAAATGCTTTTTCAGGCGGCTCATTCTAATCCAATGGCTGGACATTTAGGACAGGGGACAACACTAAATCGCCTCATGACCCGATTTGTTTGGCCGGGCATTCACGAGAATGTGCGTAGGTGGTGCGCGGCTTGTCGTGAATGTCAGTTGGTAAACCCACCGGCCACCCCAAAAACGCCTTTGCGCCTCCTTCCATTAATGCAGGTCCCCTTCGAAAGAATTGGCATGGACCTCATCGGGCCATTAGAGCGATCAGCACGAGGACATCGTTTTGCATTGGTCATTGTGGATTATGCAACACGATATCCAGAAGCAGTGGCTCTCCACAACATTTCCGCTAAGAGTGTTGCTGACGCACTGTTTTCTTTAATCTCCCGAGTGGGGATTCCTAAGGAAATCCTCACTGATCAGGGCACGGCGTTTATGTCACGGACGTTACGCAAACTTTACGAATTATTGGGCATTAAATCGATTCGGACCAGCGTCTTTCACCCACAAACGGACGGGTTGGTCAAACGTTTTAATCGCACGCTTAAGACAATGATTCGTAAATTCATTCAGGAAGACGCCAAAAATTGGGATAGATGGTTGGAACCCCTGTTGTTCGCTGTGCGAGAGGTCCCGCAAGCCTCCACGGGGTTTTCCCCCTTCAAGCTTCTCTATGGTCGTCAGCCCAGAGGGGTGTCAGACGTCATAAGGGAGGCTTGGGAGGACGGACCTTCTCAATCTAAAAATGAAATTCAATATGTGCTGGACCTGAGAACAAAACTCCACACGTTGTGGCGGCTATCTATGGAGAATTTGTTGCAGGCCCACGACAAACAGAGCCGGCTGTATAAGGGGGACCAATCTGCGTAAATTTGCACCGGGAGATAAAGTGCTTGCATTACTCCCAACGTCCAGTTCAAAATTATTTGCAAAGTGGCAAGGACCGTTTGAGGTCACACGGCAAGTTGGGAGAGCTCGATTATGAGGTAATACACTCAGATAGGAGAGGAGCACGTCAAATGTATCACCTCAATCTCCTGAAAAAATGGAATGAGGGGGAATCAGTGATGCTGGCGACGGTGATTAGCGGGGAGGATGATCTCGGGCCAGAGGCGAATATAAAAAACAATCTCTCGCACTGGCCCCAGGGGGAGATCACCTCTCGCCCTCCCAGCTCATTGATCTAACCAAATTACAGGCAGAGTTTGCTGACGTGTTTTCTCCCCTACCTGGCCGTACAAACCTCATTCAGCACCATATCGAGACAGAGCCGGGCGTGGTGGTTCGCAGCCGGCCGTATCGCTTGTCTGAACACAAGAAAAAAGTAGTTCAGGAAGAATTAGGTGCGATGCTTGAGATGGGAGTAATAGAAGAATCCAACAGTAACTGGGCGAGCCCGATAGTTTTGGTTCCTAAGACGGACGGCTCGGTCTGGTTCTGTGTGGATTTTCACAAGGCGAATGCTGTGTCGAAATTCGACGCATATCCAATGCCACGGGTTGACGAATTGCTTGACCGGCTTGGTACGGCTCATTTTTATTCGACACTGGACTTAACAAAGGGTTATTGGCAGATCCCCTTATCTCCGTTATCCCGAGAAAAAACAGCTTTCACGACGCCGTTTGGATTACACCAATTTGTTACACTTCCGTTCGGGCTGTTCGGGGCACCGGCTACCTTTCAGCGGCTGATGGACAGGGTTTTACGGCCCCATGCTGCATATGCGGCTGCCTATCTGGATGATATCATCATATTCAGTAATGACTGGCAGCGGCATATGCAGCATTTGAGGGCGGTCTTGAAGTCGCTGAGGGGAGCCGGGCTCACGGCCAACCCGAAGAAGTGTGCAATTGGGCGCGTGGAAGTAAAGTATCTGGGTTTCCACTTGGGGCATGGACAGGTGCGTCCCCAAATTGATAAGACTGCAGCAGTTGCGACATGTCCGCGCCCTAAGACCAAAAAGGAGGTGAGACAGTTCTTGGGGCTGGCGGGATATTATAGAAGGTTTGTGCCTAATTATTCGGACCTCACCAGCCCCTTGACTGATCTTACTAAAAAGGAGGCACCAGATACGGTCCAGTGGATGGAGCTGTGCCAGCTGGCCTTTACCCAAGTAAAGGCTGCTCTGTGTGGCGGGCCGTTGCTTCACTTTCCTGATTTCTCTCTCCCATTTTTGTTGCAGACTGACGCATCGGACCGAGGGTTGGGTGCTGTCCTGTCTCAGGAGATAGAGGGTGAGGAGCGGCCGGTGCTGTACATTAGTCGTAAGCTCTCTAAGAGAGAGACTAAGTACAGCACCATGGAGAAGGAGTGTTTGGCCATCAGGTGGGCTGCAGGCCGGATGGCTCCCCGGCCTGAGTCGGGCGGTGGGGGTATGTGGCAAGGGGGGGCGTGGTTCAGCGAACGCTGCAGCGGGGGAGAGCGTCAGGAGACATGCGGTGGATGAGCAGGTTAAGCGCAAATAACAAACACCTGTCTCTTGTTACAGTAATTGGCGTGGAGAGAGTACTTAACGCCAGGAGAAACAGGAGTGAGTGAGAGAGAGAAGGACTGCTGGCTGCCACACTCCCAAGGACGGACTGAAGTGAACGGAGTGAATTCCACTGTTATGTTGATGATTGTTTTTGTGCCTGTTTGCACACCTTTTTGTTATTATTGAAAATAAAAGCAGCCAGCTGTCATAGCCGACCCTTGTCGTCTTCCTTCCTAAAATCTACGAACTCTGTTACAAGTTGTAACGAGTGTTTTTGTGTAATTCGCTGTGTATGTTGATGATAATACAAGGGAGAGAGTGGTTATAGATAAAAGACTTTAATTGTGCCCTTCTTGTACTGATTTATTCAGCTCTAATGGTGATTTTCTGGAGTGAAAACATATGCTTCATGTTTTGTGTGATGTACAGTAAACGTCATAAAGTTTATTCAGTCAAGTTTTGGCCATTATTCAAACAGGGTCCGATACAACAGGCTTGTACTACATTTTTGTTTGTTTGTTTTTTTAATTCGCTTTGGTCCTATTTTCACAAGTAAGATGTACATGTTCAAAACTCTTAGTACAAAACTCCAAACTGATCACACATCTAACACAGCTAGTCATTCTTTCATACCTGATCTCATGCTTTCGTTTTAGTTTTATATATTTTCATTCTACATAATCACTGTTTCAAAACACAAGATCATTGTAATATGTAATGAGAACATTTGGTTTAATCACCAAAACACAACAGAATGTTTTTCTTTTAGTTTAGTAAACAAACAATGCAAGATACATGTTTCAAATCAACCTTGTTGCTGAAATAGTTACACAGGCTACAGATGCCACTTTAGAAAATACATTTACATTACCTAAATTACATAATTGACATAAAATCCATAATGTTTGTAATAGTATCTATTCAGTGTTATCAAAAGGTGTGATGAATTATGACACAGTCATGAGGTTTTATGTAGAAAATTGCAAATAATTTATATAGAAACTATACCTGTAGAATTAATATCTATAAAATCTACCCTAGTGAAAAATAAATATACTAAAATCTATTTGAAATACATTTATTTTATGCTAAGTGTACTACAATTGCATTTACATTTGCATGTACTTAATATAAATACCCTGCAATTGTACTTTTAGTAAACTAAATTGGTATACTTAAAGTCTGCTAAACTGGAACAAGTATTTTTGTGTTGAGGTCCAACTAAAGATACACTTAAGTACATTTGATTATGCTAAAGTGGAACTATTGCAAGTATACTTTAGTACATTTATATATATCTTGCTTTCAAATTATACAGTGATCATACTATCCTTACTAATAGTGATATTAAACACATTTTAGGCTTAATATTAAGAAATATGCATTGTGCAATAAAGAAGAACTGCAAATAAAGTATAATTAAAATATTTATGTCAGTATGTCTGTGAACAGTCAACATTTGAAACTGATCAAAACCCTTCATCAAAGTTAAAAAACCTTCTTCTAAGGATAACTTTGATGAACTTTTTTGATCCACTTCAAATGCTGACTACTGTATATTAATGGCTTTTTAGTTAGTTAGTGTGAAATTAATGTAGGCCTATTTAAAATACATTTTGGTAGGGTTTTTTCACTAGGGCAGACTCTGCATCCATTGCCTCTGACATGTTTTCTCACCGTCACGTACTTAACTTGGAAACTCTTAAGGAAATCCAGAGTTACCTCAACTCATAAATAATTATGAGTTGTGCTGATGTTCATGTGCATTTTAAATACATTCTTTCTGACATGACTTGAAAACACTGTAACTGCTGAAGCTAAACCTTGACCCCCATTGGCCTGCCCCAATGTACTAGTTGAACCACAATGATTGATATGTTTTGAACACGCTATAAAGCCAATGCCATCACACTCACCAACAATCGGTTTTGCTGTACTTTTGCTAAACAACTGAACTCGCTGGAGTGCACGCAATTGGGAATCTGTGTTGCAGATTTTGGCACATTTGTCAGAAGGACACTTTAGGGTCTAGAAAGTCATTGTAGCTAAAGACACAAGTCTCACCATGTATTTCAAATCTGACAATGATCAAATTATTTTTAGATGATGCTATACAATTTTTCAGAAGAGACTTTCTTTTTGTGCAAACAAGGGCAGGATTTTCAACTTTTGCCTTATAGCTCAGACATAACCATGAGAAATTTGCAAATAAAATTATTTCATTTGTTACATTTTTAAGTACTTCAGTAATTTATTTCAATGAACAGTATTTGAGTTCTACTTGTTTAGTATAAAAAATAGTATTGGCCTAGATAAAATTTTACAGGAAATGTGTTTTGAGTTGCAAAATATAATCATAAGTAAGTTTAATTATGATCTTTACCTTTTTTAATAATTTGCTCACACTTTGAATATCAGGTAGGCTATTGTTTAATTTAATAGCACTTTTTACAATTTTGCATGGTTGCAAAGCAAATATACATATAGAAAGTAGTTATAATAGTAAATATTTGTAAATATGACAAATAAAGAAAACTACATATAGTCAGTTTGAAATGGTGAAAGAAATTCACATACCTGATCAGAAGTTTACATTTGTTATATTTGTGTATTCCTAATGCACTTCAATGCACCTACTGTAATACACTTTTCACATTACAGTTTTTTACAGATGCTAGGGATCAATTATCATTGCTTTGGCACAAAATGAATTCAATGACTACATCTCTCAAATTTCATGAATTCTTTTCTCACTCAGACACAACAAAACTCTTTGTACGTACAGGAAAATTTGCACATGGTTACATACTGTTTTTAAAACTGTTAAACTTATGTTAAAACAATAACATAGTACAAAACTGAATAAGACCGCAATTTGCTACATTCCTACAGTAATATTTTAATGAAATATATTTTAAATCTTAATATTACAGTATTTCACAATTGCTAAAACACTAAAATCCATTTTCAAAACCAAAGTTGCAAGTGTACAAACCACTTTATTGATTGAATCACACAGTTTGCAGAACTTTAAACACTTATCATGTGGTTAGACACAACAAGCAAATCGGAATCACTCTTTGTGCAAAACTGTAAACACATTGTCATTCACAAAGCACATGTAGCATTGTGGTGCACTTAACTCAGAATGGCACAACACAGCCCCCGAAAGTGAAACACGAGCAACACACTGTTGTCATCGGTAACACACAAGCACTCAAAATTGAACACACCTATTTCAAATCAGTAATGTGTTGCACCTAATCAGTAATCAGGATATAAAGCCATGTCAAATCCAAATGGCATGTGTGATTTTCACAATGAAGGGCAGGAGAGAAGGAGCAAGTGGAAGTGGAAGTGGAAGAGGAAGAGACAGAGGAGGAGGAGACGGAGGAGGAAGAGGAGGAGGAGGAAGAGATGGAGGAGGAGGAGGAGGAGGAGGAGGAGGAGGAGGAGGAGGAGGAGGAGGAGGAGGAGGAGGAGGAGGAAGAGACGGAGGAGGAGGAAGAGACGGAGGAAGAGACGGAGGAGGTGGAGGAGGAGGAGGAGGAAGAGACGGAGACGGAGGAGGAGGAGGAAGAGATGGAGGAGGAGGAAGAGATGGAGGAGGAGGAGGAGGAGATTGTACATATTTGGTGACATTTCAATGCATTAGGCCTGTCTGTACAATTCTAACAAGAGGTTTTATTTGATAGAACTGAAAGACTGCCACATGCCGGTGGAAGGAGAGGTATGTTCTCACAACAGCAGGAGACCATTATTGTCAATATGGTCCTTCAAAATAATCTCATTCGTCTGCGTGAAATACAACAGCGAGTTGAGGAAGACAACGTGAATTTTGAAGGAATCAACAGTGTGAGTCTCTCCACAATTGACCGTGTCCTGAAACGCAACCTGATAAGTCTCAAACAAGCCTACAGAGTACCATTTGAGAGAAATTCTGAAAGGGTAAAAGAGCTACGATATCAATATGTACAAGTAAGTAATCATGTCCAGCGATTATACAGCACTATTGAGTTACTGTACATCCTTACTGTGTTGAATGTAATGTAGCACATGTATACAGAGGCATGAAGCCTGGAATGCTATGTCATTTACGTTACTTCAAAAATTAATTTTCGTTAATTTCTATAGAGAATGTTTCAACTGGATTCCATGGAGAGGCCTCATGAGTGCATCTTCTTGGATGAAGCTGGCTTCAATCTCACCAAGAGGAGAAGGAGAGGCCGCAACATTATTGGTCAACGTGCCATTGTAGAGTTGCCAGGGCAGCGTGGTGGCAACGTGACCATATGTGCTGCCATCAGCAGCTACGGGGTTATTCACCGCCATGTGACATTAGGGCCTTATAACACTGCCCATCTTCTAACATTTCTGGATGCTCTACAGGAAGCACTACTGAGACGTGAACGGAGAGGTGATGAGCAGGCAGAGCATCCCATGTATGTGGTAATCTGGGACAATGTGAACTTTCACCGTGGTCCTAGAATTCATGAGTGGGTTGAAAATAACCCACGTTTTATAAATGTGTGCCTCCCACCATACTCGCCCTTCCTTAATCCCATTGAATAATTTTTTTTTGCATGGAGGTGGAAGGTCTATGACAGAAATCCTTATGCACAGGAAAATCTCCTTCAGTCAATGGATGCAGCATGTGACAACATTGGAGTGGAAGCAATTCAAGGTTGGATTCGGCATGCTAAAGGATTCTTTCCCCGTTGTTTATCAAGGGACAGGATTGCCTGTGACGTTGATGAGGTCCTGTGGCCTGACCATGCCCAGAGGCATGATGCTGAGGCAGAATGATTTCAAGACATTGCTTACTATCGATCTGTTGCATATTTAGTTTGTGACTACATTTTATGCGTGCAAGTACTTGATAATAAAAACTTTTTTTCCTTGCTCTGCCCTGAGTGCAGTGTTTTGCATTTATCTCTGTAGTGTGTAATGACTGCTGTGTAGTGTTTATGCATTAGCTGGATGTGTGTGTTATTTGAAAACAGTGTTTGGTTTTGGGTAAAGATAACATAGTTCTGAAGCAATTGTTTGATATAGTAAGACAAGTCAAAGATTTTGACAGTATAGCTTAAGTTTGGTGATTTGTGTTTAAGGTTTTGAGAAAGCGAGAGAAACATTCAAAAAAAGTGTTTTAGCAATTCAGAAATACTGTAAATGCTATAAAAACAATTGAATTGTATCTGTATCAGTGGATGGTGTGTATACAAATTCTTGTATTTTGGAAAATAAAAATAAATAAACAACATAAAATATTGACGAATTCTGCATCATGTCTGATTCATTCCAGTAACATATATTGCAGTGAATTATAAACAGAGATGTGTCCTTGTTTTACACAAGAAAACATTGTATAATGCTACATGTTGTTAGTGTTTTTTAGGTCATTGTTTTGTGGGTGACAAAGTGTGTTTGTCGGCTGTCAACCTTTGCTAGTGTTCTGGAAGAATGAGTTAATTTGAGACTTGAATAAAGTGTTTTGGTAGTTGTAGTGCAACTGCTTTGCCAAGCTGAATGCTGGTTAGGAGAACTGTGTGAAGAGTTTTGCAAAAGTGACCTAAGTATTGAGAAATGTGTCCTAGCATCTGTAAAAAACTGTAATGCTACTTTAATGGCCCTTATTTGCACTTTGAAATATGGACTGCAGCCCTTTGGGCTGTCAAAATATTATGAATTATTTAATAAATTATTAAACTGATCCTGGGCAAAAAAAAAAAAAAAAGCAGAAAGTTAAAATGTCAAATAAATCCAGAAATGTTTACTGCATGAAAAGTAAATCATTTTAATTTATGCGTCACATATAAATCCACAGCCTAATGAAAGACCACCAAATCATTTAATTGCGTTTTTGTCAGGAGCAGTTGTTGTGCACTGAGAGTTGAAGCGCGCAGAGACAATCAGATAATGTCAGGTAAAAGGGAAGCAAAACATTCTTGATATTTACTGTTGCATCTAATGGTTTTATTTCTTCAACAACTTAAAGTTTAATGCACGTTCGTGTTGTATAGCAACAGGCCGTTTCACGTTTATTTTCACGCACCACTTACTGTGTCTATATTAATAATTTTGTTGGTGATTCACAGTCTTTTAATCCATATAATTTCTGCTGTCATTAATAGTTGTCATTAATAATGTAAAAGTAGCAAAAGTAACACCAGTTTAGCATAGACTATATATGGGTGGTGGCGCAACAGGTAAGCCGAGTGCTCTTGTGCGACAGCGGCCCGCATGACCCGGGTTCGATTCCAGCCCGTACTGGTTACTGAATTCAATATACATGTAAATCTGTTCCCATTGTCTCACTGGATAAGTAAGTTACTGGTATACTGGGACTGTCTGTAAAAGGCATATTCTAAAGCTGTAGCTTTGTTTATAAAGATTGCTTTATTGCAGCCTATTTGAAGCACACTATAATGATGCCACACTACAAGTTAACTTGGAATGCCATTGCAATGTGTTTTAAAATCACTAAAAGTTTGTTATCAGTATAATATTAATGTATGTTCAGCACTCTTACAATGTAATTGAATTGCAATTCTAATGTCACAAAAATACATTTAAAGTTTATGCTGAGTGAATTCTGCATTTCAAAACTTAAATACAAGAGTATATTTAAAGTGTACTTAAGTATACTTGGAATAGTTCCCCTTTAGCACAAACAAGTGTATTTAATACAACTTTAGTTGAACTTCAGCACTGCTTTTGGACAACTAAAATGCATTTAGTACAAAATTAGTTCCAATTTAGCAGACTTTAAGTATACCAATTTATAGCATGCCACAAGTACATTTAGTTATGTTATTCTAAAGTGCATACAAATAAATTGTGCTTAAGTGTACCAAACGATTCATTGATTAACCATTGAGTTCAGTTGGATTAAATAATAGACAAATGTATTCAACTAAACGAGAAGAGATGCAAATCAAAAGTTTTATAATAGCTTTATGAAAGGCAGTTACTGTGAATGAAACATATATAGATGAAACACTTATTTTGCGTAGCAGTGGCGTAGCCAGAATTTTATTTTTGGGGGGGCCCATCTAAAAATGAGGGGGCCGCTATATATATATATATATATATATATATATATATATATATATATATATATATATATATATATATATATATATATATATATATATATATATATGACACTAATAATGACTACAATGACACTAATAATTCTTAATTTCTAAAAGAAATGCAAAATCAATCGGTAGTTATTAATAGAATAACGAGACACATATCGCGTTTGGTCCCATTTATTTTTGATCACAGTGCATACTACATATACAAACTTTTACTCTCAAAGTGCGCACATTTGTAGAAATACACGTTTACCTCAGATTTCATTAGATAGAATTTATAGAACATGTACGCAGAGTTTCATAATTACCGAGGTCATAAAATGTTGATTCCTAGGGGGAATTCCCTGGTGTACATATGTGCATTTTTAAGACATTAAGACCAACAAATTGGTTAACAATAAACCATTTTGATTACACTCATGCTGATATTGTACTATTTGATGATCAGTAGCCTAGTGGTTCGCTAAATATAATAATTCAATAAGCATTTAGGTTACAATAAGCACTTAACTTTTAATATATAACCTTAAAAATATATATTAAATATATAATAAAAATATCTAGATAGCTGGCTGACTAAAGTAGGCTAAGTTTGAAAATGATATCATTTGTACATGGAGTTATTATAAAAAGATATATCTTAATTTCTTTACAATTTATAGGTGTTGTTTTAACAGTTATGTAAGTTTGATGGTTAATAGCTTCTAGAAACATTAAATCCAGGAGAGAAGACAATTCTAAAGAAAAAGCATGTTTGATTTACATATAACAAAGATTGAGCGCGCACAGCCGCGCACGCAATATCTGCGCGAGAGCGAATAACGCCACGGAAACTGCCTCAAATTAACTATAGTGACGAGAAGAAAGCTGTGTGCGCTGCAGTCAGAGGTTCTTGATTCTCTTACGATTTTTGTATTGGTTAAAACTAATGCAGAGTTAGAAGCCCGAGCACCCAGCGGATTTCACTGCATTGAGATGCGCGTCCTGGAAGCCTTGGGTGCCGCATAATAACAAACTCTCACACGCAAAGATAATAACAGCAGAAGCTACGCGCAACACGTGAAATAATCAAACCAATAAGTCTAAAAACAGCTGTTGCATTTTACCGCGCAGCATATGCATCAGTGTAACAAATCAACATAAAAAAAAAAAAAAAAAAAATCGCTCACAAATCTGGTTGCGTTACGCCACTGTTGCGTAGTGAAAAGGATTTTGGGATATTGTACTACTGATTTTGTGTATTGTACTAACACAATTGATGCTGAAATGTTTGGAAAAAGTGCACGTTTGATGATCTGTTGTGATATTAGTACTAAGAGTTTTGAAAAATTGTGAAAATTGCACCAAAGCAATTAAAAAAAAAACTGTAATAGTCGATAAAAGCAAGATGACAACATGAGTTATAACCGCAATTAAACTGAACTATACCTGTTCTATCTCCATGCAGCATATATTTCCTGGCTCTGAAGGCATCATTTTCAGACTCCGGTTCAAACTAACACCGCTACAGAGAGTTTCTTATATTATTAGTGCGTGAGATTGTTCTGTCACCGGAGCTCGGAGCATCAGCTCTTGAATCTCCACCTTCTTAGGCCGGGAGAAGCAGCTCATTTGCATTTAAAGGGAAACACTAAATTGGTGTGCTTTTGCTCAACCCCAAAAAGTGTAAATTTTAACATGTTATAAAAAATTATCCGTCCGGTATTTTGAGCTAAAACTTCACACACTCTGGGGACATCAGAAACTTATTTTACATCTCTTAAAAAGGGGCATAATGGGTCACCTTTAAGGTTATTTATAAGCTAATGTGCTCCAAACCAAAAACAAAATTGGCATTTAGAAGATATATCCATTCAAAATGTAATAGTCAATGATTTTGATGACATCATTCTGCTCTTCAGCTTCTCGTCAGAAACAATTTAGACAGTGAAAATATTCTTTCCATTAAGGTGAATGTAGTCTGGTTTCACTGCAGTGTTATGTAAACCTCCACAGCCTGTTGTGTTTCCATATTTGAAGGGGTCTTTCCATACACATAATTGTTTTTATACTGTAACTGTATATTCTTAACCTCTTACCCTACCGCTAAACACAACCCTCACTTTCTGCATTTATACATTTTCAAAAACATCATATAGTATGATTTTATAAGCTGTTTTCCTCATGGGGACCAAAGAATTTTTTGTCCATATTGCCCCCACAACGTAGGGTTTACCAGGGCCACACACACACACAACTATGCATCCTCGGCATTATGACGATGATGACCACTGTTTTGTAGTAACACTTTCATATTAAATCTACAGAGTGAATCTATTACATTAAATTTATATACAATATGTGGTTGTCATAAGTTGTCAAATGCGGCTTTGCCAAGTTCAACAGCTCTGGCCAAGCTGTGATATAAATGAAAACCTATTGGCTATTTAAAAAAGGGGATGAGCCACTCACTATACACAGTAAAATCAACAGTGTTAATCAAACAGTGTTAATCTGCATTTACTCTTAAGGAGTTAATTTAACAACAAATAGTGAAAAATACCCCCTAGTGTTGGTGAAAATAATCAGAGTTGAATTCTGCGTTGTTAAATTTACTCTGTTAAGCTCCGCCCCTTAAGCCAACTCCGAAGACCTGAGCGGAAGTTCTCTCATCGCCATCTTCTTTTGCCTCGCACTAAAAGGTAAGTTTTTTTAATTAACTTATTAAAACGTAAGTTTAATATTTGATGTTAACGATTGTGCTAATAATAATGCAGTTGTAGTTTTTTGATCTGGTAATTTGGTTTAAACTCGGAAATATCGAATAAAGTCACTAGGCCTATGTTGGAGAAATGTGCTTTTTCGTCACAATGTGGTAATGATAAAGTTTAAATTATGTCAGTAATCTTACTTAATTTGATTTTCAGCTGTAGTTAATATAATATATATATATATATATATATATATATATATATATATATATATATATATATATATATATAATTTTTTTTTTTAAACGTTTAATTATTGAACGTCACAATAGGTGGTAAGCTGACACATTTTTATGTGTTTGGATGGTCGAAATCTTGCAGTTAGGGCTGTGGCTGGTGTTTTCAACATGTTATAATGTAAACGTAACGTGTAGCATGTAGCCAAATGTTATTGTGGATTGAAATATTTTAGCATGTCTTACGACGCTACATACAGAACATAAACATGTCAGAATATATTATGTTATGAATTATGAATTATGTTATGTAAATCGTTCGAATGTTATATAAACTATATATTTGATACTGTTCAGCTCCCGACAGATTAAATATGTCCAATGAAGGTAATTATAAATTCGATTTGTCAAAATGCCACCATTGTATTTTTATTGAAGCCACGTAAGTTAGATGGCGCTGTGGGATAGCATTAACATGGCCCAACACTACGCAACGAAGAAGGCGATGGGGAAGGCGGAAAGAAAGTCTCATTTAAAAATACCCGCTTTTTTGTTTCTCGTCACTTTAACCTTCTGCAATGATCACGGCAGCACGAACAACTATTTTATATTATTGTTATTAGACATAAACAATCAGTTGACTTCAGCAGAGCATCGGTTGATACAAGTAACGCATTTTGAAATCCATTCTTTGTAAGTGACTGTTATTGGCATGGTATAGCACATATTGCTGAACTAACGTATTTTGTTCTTTTTTGTTTTAATTAACAAGCTTCTCCTGTGCACTCAGACAAGTCCCTGTCTTCATCCTTTGACTCCACTGACTCACAGGACACACTCATTATTGAAGAAAGGTTTTCATGTAACGTTACACGAATGAGGCTCGATGATGAAGCTAAAAAAGGTGGGCAACACGTTATTACTTATGCATTTGAGGGGGAAAGAAAAAAACTGTTGAAACTAATAAATCAATTAAAAAAATCCAACATTAGTTTGATCTTTATACGATTAAACATTTAGAAAAATATGTATAAATCTTAAGTATTTTTACATGATATTAGATATATAGATAGATATATACATTTTTATTTTTTTTATTTTGCAGTACTGTACATCACAACCAAGGAAGGTGAATGAGAAATATGCCAGAGTAATTGTGGTATTCCTGTATCTCAGTGACCCCCTCCTTCAAAAATGGCTACGTAAGTATCACACATTTTCTTTTTCTTTTTTTAATTTTTTTTTAAATGGTGTATTTTGCTCTTGGATTTTAAAACTTTTTTTTCTTCTTCTGTGCTTTTGTCTTTCTAAGGAGCATTGCTATGTTGGTGAAAATGCCACCAGTTACTTGCCATGGAGAATCAAAACTATACAGAGAGGCACTGCTAAAGCACAAGCAGTATCATTTGAAGGTACAAAATGAAATGAGAATTTTATTGTGTCATCTTTCACGGCAGTTTTATTGCCATGGAGTTGCATTAAAGGGTTAGTTCACCTAAAACGAAAAAGGTCTGTCATTAATTACTCACCCTCATGTCGTTCTAACACTTTTGTTGATCTTCAGATCACAAATGAAGATCTTTTTGATGACAGAATGCTGTCAGATTTCTTTCCATAGACAGTCTTTGCAACTGACACTTTGATGCTTTAAAAAGTTAATAAAGAGATTGTAAAACTAATCCATATGAATTGAGTGGTTTAGATCAAATTGTCTGATGAGAATCGGTCACTTGTTATGATGAACTGATTTAATTTTTGCTTTTTCTTGCATGTAAACATTGATCAGTGAACATACGCAGAAGCTCGACCGAAACTGAATAATGCACAAGAACCGTGCTGGTTACGTGCTGCATAACCAGCGTTTGAGCTTCCGGATGAGGTTTGGTTTTGTGTGTTATTAAGGTTTGGTTGAGCTTCTGCTTATGTTTGCAGATCAATGTTTACATGTGAGTAAAAACCTAAATTAAATCTGTTCATCATAAGCGATCAAGTCTCTTCAGACAATTTGATCTAAACCCCAATTCATATGGATTAGTTTTCCCATGTCTTTATGAACTTTTTGAAGTGTCAAAAGGATCAGTTGGAAAGGCAGTCTATGGAAGGAAATCTGACAGCATTTTGTCATCAAAAATATCATAATTTGTGTTCCAAACAAGAACAAAAGTCTTATGGGTTTGGAACGACATGAGGGTGAGAATTTAAATGTCCCTTTAAATGTGACTAAAGATTAACTTAATATAGCATTCTTTAAGCAGTGTTGATCTTAAAATGCTTTTGTTGTTCATTGTTCATCAGGAAAAGGATTGTCTTGTCAAGGCCAGAAAAGGCGTCTACATCTCATGTAGAGAGATCTTGTCTTTTAGAAGGTTTGTTTTTATTTATTATTATTTTTATTATTATTTTCTTGTAGTTTTCATTATTTAACATTAGTCCTCTGCAATTTGCTTGGCTTTCTCAGAGTGAAACGAGCATTGAGGAGCATCTTCAAGACATCGCTGGAAGTGCTTAGCCCTATCACCTGGCTGTTGAAACCAAGAATTCAGTTCACCAGTTCTTCATTCTTGATCAACATGTCATTCCATTCAAGTCAGTCTTTTTTTGATGCCTTTTGATGATATTTTTAATGGGATTAATTCACCCAAAAACGAAAATTCTGTCATTAACTCTCCCTCATGCCGTTCCAAACCCGTAAGACCTTCGTTCATCTTCGAAACAACAATGAAGATAGCACATTCAAGGCCCCGACAGGTAGCAATGAGACATTCAAGTAATCCATGTTACTCTATTGGTTTAACCTCAACTTTATACACGCATTCACACAACGACTGCTTTCATTTTAACAAATCACTCATGCGTCGTTGTGCTCTCATGTACTCAAGTCCGGTATTGTGTTGCTTCATAAAACTGTTAAGTTAAAGTAAGTTAAATCAACAGAGTCACATGTATGGAAGTAAATTAATGCCAAATGTTTTTGAAATAAAAAGCTTGTTGAATTGCACTAATTGAAAAAAAAATGCATTAAATTAGCTGTGCTTGCATTTAGATGTATTGCATTTTTAAGACTTGCATTTTTATGGGCTGAAATTCAACATGGTTGTATATTTAAGCTGTGAATATTTCAATTAAAAATATTTCACACACATTTTCATTATTAAAAATTCAATAATTTATATTCACCTTTCAGATTTCACTTCCAAAATATTCATTCTGTTTAAAAATACAACCTATAAAATTCGACTATCAATTTTCAGTCCATTTTATTTCACTTTACAAATTCGCTTCCACAAATTCAGTGGTTCAAATTCGGCAGAAAATTCAACATTTCACATCCGGGGACTGCAGGAAAAGCAGTAGAGTGCCGATGCATGTTCTCCATCTGCTGTTAGTCTTCTTCACCAGCAGGTGCCACTAGCGGCTGTTTAAGACCAGAGCAACGGCTAGTAAGTCATCATTCATTCATAAAAACGGATTTACAGAAATGGAGCAAGCGGTAAGTGAATGTGTGATGATTATCAGGGCCAGTATACATGCAGAAAAGCTGATAAAGACACAAAAGCTGCATTTATGTTTAATTCAGTGTCTTTATGGTTACCTGTGTAGTCTACATAAGCAGCTTTCTCTCCAGTGAACGAGATTATAACGTTATTGCCCGATGCTGGTGTACAGATCAAACATTAAATCTGAGGTAGACATATATTTCTCGCTGTTGTTTAGTTTCCTCAACTTTATATCACGGCGCTGTGTTGTATTACTATGGTTTCCCTCATCCGTCATAGGATTCCCCTGCCATCAGGACATATAAAACTCTTAACACAGCTTGATGGACTCGTACAGAGATATAAAAGACCAAACTCGCACCTCTTTTGTGATGCAGGTTATACTATATAGGCTCCAAGAAAGCAGATACTGGCATTAAGTTGGTTTGACGCTGAACGTTTGATGTTCGCAAATTTAGGGACCGTCTTTAAAGTTACGACATTGGTATTAACGGTTCTACCTATCTAGGTCTCAGGTCGAACAGTGATGCGCCCTACTATCTCTGTCTGTCTCTCACACACACACACACACACACACAAAGAAACAAACAGGTGAACTCACACAAGCTCTTGTACACGCACATGCATATTCAAACACACCTCACTCAAAGTACATCCATACTATTTCTCTTTTTCTTTTTTTTTTTTTTTTTTACACGTTCATCGCACAATTCGTTCTACTTTTTTCATTTTTATTTTTCCTGCTCATATATTATCCTGCTTATACAAATTTTACATTGTGTCGCCAAAGCATTTATATGAGCAGAAAAAATAAAATTAACAAAGTAGAACGAATTGTGTGATGAATGTGTAAAAAAAAAAAAAATGTGTATGTACTTTGAGTTGTGTGTGTTTGAATATGTGTGTGTGTGTGTGTGTGTGTGTGTGTGTGTGTGTGTGTGTGTGTGTGTGTGTGTGTGTGTGTGTGTGTGTGTGTGTGTGTGAGAGAGAGAGAGAGAGAGAGAGAGAGAGAGAGAGAGAGAGAGAGAGAGAGAGAGAGAGAGAGAGAGAGAGAGAGAGAGAGAGAGAGAGAGAGAGAGAGAGTGTGTGTAGGACGCATCACTGTTCAACCTGACACCTATGAACACTTTACAGTTGGTTTTGTCATCAAATGCTATTGAGCTTTAAATTATGGCATTTTTTGTATGATCCCATACAGTAGTGAAATACATAGCAATATTTACATATTACTTAACAGTTTATTTGGAAACACTTTACAGTAAGGTTCATAATGTATTAACTAATGTGCACTATCCATGAGCAATACATTTGTTACTGTATTTGTTAATCTTTGTTAACATTAATAAACATACAGCAGTTCATTGTCCATGTTAGTTCACAGTGAATTAACTAATGTTAACAAATACAAGTCTTGATTTTAGTAATGTATTAGTAAATGCTGGAATTAACATTAACAAAGATTAATAAGTGCTGTAGAAGTGCAGTTCATTGTGATGGATCCGAAATGGTTAATATTCATATTCATGCATTTTTATTAATATTTATGTCAATCGTATATGGCTTATGATTTATCAGTTTCACTTTTGATTTCATATATTTATGTACTCATATGTTATATATTAATTCTTATCATATTTTCAAGTATTTACTTTTTATTGTACCCTTATGGTTATTCTTATTTTATATTTAAGAGTATGTTATGTTCAATTGTTCTTCAAGTGTTCCAATGTGACAGGTCACACTGACACGTTTGTGGTTAGATATTGGACACCTGCTAAGTACTGCAGAAGTGATGTTTTTCAGAATTAATCATTTGAATTTGAATCTGATCAAAATATTTCTTTTATTATTCCTGCTGACATTTAATAGGGTAAGATTTGCAAAATTCCCAAAGGGGGTCAAAACAACTCATATCTATTTTTGGCATCTGACCAGTTTATGATATAATGGGTAAAATCCATTTGACTTTTTCTTGGAACAAAAACATCAGTTTGAGTGGGATGTAAATTTCCCTATGCTTCTGGTATAAAGCTGACCGAGTCATTGATATGTTAGCTTTTTCCTCCTTTGCCCTCCTTGGCTTCTGCTTCTTGTCTCTTATCTGCAAATGTCTTAATTATTGCTCTTTTTGATCTTCATCTATTAGATACAATACTCTGGATTATACAATACCCTAAATTTTACAATGCTCTAAATTTTATTATTAACTATTAACTGCTTCTTTATGGTTGTTAGGTTACCTTTTGGTTTTATGAAGTATTTTCATTATCGATTAAAGTTTGCGTGTGAGGCTAAATTGAATTGTAATGAATAAATAATATCATCAGCCTGGATCTCATTTTCACAAGTTTTCGCATCAATTGTTAGTTCATATTAACTAGTTAATATAAAGTGTTACCTTTTATTAATAAACATCAAAAATCTAAAAGGTTTGCATCATACCTGAGACCTAGATGAACACTGTACAGTTGGTTTTGTGACTGTAAATCATTCTCTTTAAACGCTACTGAAGGTAGAACCGTTAATACCAATGTCGTAACTTTAGAGACGGCCCCTAAATTTGCGAACATCAAACGTTCAGCGTCAAACCATCTTTATAGAGTGCCCCAGGGATGACGCGTTTTTGTAGACAAAACCCGGAAGCGAGTTAGCATTTTAGGACTTCCGGTTCCAACGCCGTAAAGTCTATGGGTTTTTTGAATGGGTTTTTGCTAAATCGCCTGAAATAAGGTCTGTGTTAAACAAAGCCTCTAAATACTTTCACGTTTTGATCTATGACATAAAACACACCAGTTATAACCCACTTGTGATTTTTTAAACTTTTACTGTGTCTTAAAATCGGCGGTTGCTAACAAATTGCTAAAAGGGACTACTTCCTTTGGCGGGGACTTTAGACGTCATCATGACAAACAGGACATTTGGACAGCATTTCTCATGAAAAAGTGGATAAGTATTCATACACAGCGCAGATCATAATCAGTGAGCATGTTTTTAAATAGAGTTGTTTTCTAAATAAAGTTTGAGGACGCTTGGTGGTGACGACGTTGATCCGCGACCATGGTGTGCTGTAGTCCGTTTATAGCCTACTGTTAGCCTTTTATATTTGACGACTTTATTTAGGCTTCAAAATCTATAGATGTTGTGTTAACTTGTAAAGATTATCTTGATAGACAAAATGTGTAAGTGTCATAACCCTTTGTTAAACAAAGAGCTAATTTTCTGCGATTTTCCAAAAGTCTATGGGAAAAATGAATAGGCTTTCAGTCGAGGGAACCCGTGCGCTGCTAACTTCTGGGTTGGCCTACAAAAACGCGTCATCCCTGGGGCACTCTATACCAGTATCTGCTTTCTTGGAGCCTATATAGTATAACCTGCATCACAAATGAGGTGCGAGTTTGGTCTTTTATATCTCTGTACGAGTCCATCAAGCTGTGTTAAGAGTTTTATATGTCCTGATGGCAGGGGAATCTGTGACGGATGAGGGAAACCCTATTACAACACAGCGCCGCGATATAAAGTTGAGGAAACTAAACAACAGAGAGAAATATAGGCTATGTCTACCTCAGATTAAACATTTGATCTGTACACCAGCATCGGGCAATAATGTTATAATCTCGTTCACTGGAGAGAAAGCTGCTTATGTAGACTACACAGGTAACCATAAAGACACTGAATTAAACATAAATGCAGCTTTTGTGTCTTTATCAGCTTTTCTGCGTGTATACTGGCCTTGATAATCATCACACATTCACTTACCGCTTGCTCCATTTCTGTAAATCCGTTTTTATGAATGAATGATGACTTACTAGCCGTTGCTGTGGTCTTAAACAGCCGCTAGTGGCACCTGCTGGTGAAGAAGACTAACAGCAGATGGAGAACATGCATCGGCACTCTACTGCTTTTCCTGCAGTCCCCGGATGTGAAATGTTGAATTTTCTGCCGAATTTGAACCACTGAATTTGTGGAAGCGAATTTGTAAAGTGAAATAAAATGGACTGAAAATTGATAGTCGAATTTTATAGGTTGTATTTTTAAACAGAATGAATATTTTGGAAGTGAAATCTGAAAGGTGAATATAAATTATTGAATTTTTAATAATGAAAATGTGTGTGAAATATTTTTAATTGAAATATTCACAGCTTAAATATACAACCATGTTGAATTTCAGCCCATTAAAATGCAAGTCTTAAAAATACAATACATCTAAATGCAAGCACAGCTAATTTAATGCATTTTTTTTTTTTAATTAGTGCAATTCAACAAGCTTTTCATTTCAAAAACATTTGGCATTAATTTACTTCCATACACATGGGTTACTTTAATGATGTCTTTACTGCCTTTCTGGGCCTTGAAAGTGGTAGTTGTGTAGGCTGTTAATGAAGTGAAGTCTCCCAGATTTCATCAAAAATATCTTCATTTGTGTTCTGAAAATGAACAAAAGCCTTACAGGTTTAGAATGACATGAGGGTGAGTTAAGGGGAGAATTTATTTTTTGGTGAACTAACATTTTAAGGTACACTTTGTTTTTGGCACCATTTATAAAACTATTCTACACAAGATGTACACTTTTATTCAGACCACAGTGTACAACAAAGATGTTGACAAAGTGGAAGTCATTGTATTGCTGAGGTTAGAGCATGACTGCATAGCTAGGTGGTTCAACAGATTCTGTACTGCATATAGTGATGTATTGTCATTTCATGCAGATGTGATGTATTTTTGTGCATACGTGTATGTTTCTTGAGCCTGATAACGTTTAAATAAATATTTTAAATGTGATGTCGTTGAACTTGTTTTCTTTTCTGTTTTAAAAACACCAATAGGGTTTTAAAATTTGAGAATTTTTCACTATTACAAATGCAAATAAACTCTACATAAGTGAAATATTAACACTAATCTGAGTTAATTTTCCCCTAGTGTTAAACTCTAGTAACACCAAACAGAGTTAATTTCTCCTAGTGTTAAACTCTAGTAACACTATTCAGTGTTGAGCAGTGTTAAAGTTTTACTCAAAATAGAGTTAATTTAACTCTGAAAATTTAACACTATGACGAGAGTCAATTTATCACCAATTCTGAGTGGGACCAAATACACTCGGGCCGAGTGCTAAATTTGACTCTCATAGAGTTCATTTAACACTGCAAAATTTACTGTGTATTCCTCCCTGTCTTCCTGTTTCAGTGGAAATTACATAAACACATTGAATAACGCAACACGTTTCAAGGCACTTCAGTGGGAGTTTAAATATTAGGTTTAAATCTTAGGCCAAATAATTTAGCTAGATTTTCACATTTTCTAAAAACGTGTGCAAAATCACCAATCTAATGCTAAGGTGTTTGCCAGATTTCTGTTTTTAGTGGATTTAGCAGATTGCTATGCAATTGTTAGGGTGTTCTGTGGTCTCTGGGTTTGCCAAATCAAAATGGGATTTACTGGGTTAGCTGAGCAACTGAAAAAACAAAAAAATCCTGGTCAACCCAGGTCAGAGACAGATACAAAGTCCTCCCAAAATTGTCATATATGCACATACATAAAACTTATGTCACAATCAAGCCCTAGAAATTATGTCACAGATGTGTATTAAACAGATACGACCTGCACACACAAACATTCTACACATATATCAGCACATGTGGCATTGTTGCTCCATTGTCAGATTGCTGAGCTGTTATGTAACACCACCCCACATTCCTCTTGCTCAGGAAGATTAAAAGCTGAGGGAAATATTGCAATGTTTTTTTTTTTCTGAGAAGATTATTTTTCACTAGCAGCTCTGCGCACACATCCGCTTACTCTACCATCCACTTTTGAGTGACGACAAGACTGACCCACATCTCTCCACTGTCAGCCCATCACTGGACATGTGTTCAGCCACACCAACACATTCACAACAATCCTCCAGCTGAAAATGCATTAAAGCAACTGCAGTCATATGCACCATGACACATATCATTATATCATGCTATTTGGTCATATTATTTGCCTCACATTAAAGGGGCCATATTATACACCTTTTGTAGCATTTCATAGTTCATAAGTCTTGTAATGTTGCTTCAACAAGTCATGATTATGTTTTACACTACATGTTCTAACTTCTCTCTGATCCTTGAAAAATATACTTTTTTTTTTAATATATGCTGCACCTTTAAGACTTCTACTGCATCTTTAAAGGAATATTCTGGTTTAGTAAGCTCAATCAACAGCATATGTGGCATAAAGATTAACTTATCTTTAAAGAAAAGCAAACTTAGAAAGGGACGTAAACGTAGAATGGTGAAACTTATAATTTTATAAAAGCACTTACATGATCTTTTCTGTTACAGTTTTTTCAAATTGCCTACACACAGTTTTTGAAACTATGGCTCCATTTCTCAAAACTCTACACACAAAACCAGAAAACACACACACAACATGCTAATGTCATACATACGTATCTTTCAAAAGCAAACACTTCAGTCAAAACTATTTTAATTATTCTAAAAATTGTATTTTGTATTTGAACAAATTATGTGTAAGAGTTTTCACACATGATCACTGGGTGCAGGTGATCAGGAAATTAAGTGTGGCATTTAATTTTTTTTTTTTTTCAACTGATTACACACAAAATCATTACTTGTCACACAATTTCTGAAACCTGACACTCAAACACCAGAACCACACACCAAGTCTGCAAAACCATACACTAATTCTCAGCCTTTGACCGATTTCATTAATTTCATTTTGCAAAACAGAACACACAATTTTCTATGTAACACAAAAATCTAACAGGAAGTATCTTGATTTACTTTTTCAAACACAACCATTGTTTCTGTCCAACTACACATGGTTGATGTATTTCTTTTCTTTCATACCGTGTAATACTGTATTCACAATCACAAATGCTTATAGTAAAAAAAAAAAAAAAAAAAAATAGTTTGGTTTCAATCTTGCTTTCATGTTTACCTTGAATCTCTCTGCCAATTACTTTCTATCTTGTACAGAAATGTACATAGGAGCTCATGAAAGAAGAGCTTTAGGTTTTGACTGTGTGCATATGTGTGCATGTGCATACAAACAGAATATAATGGCAAAGGTGTTTGCAACATAAGAAAAATGTTTGCTTTTGAGATGTGTTTGTGATATTTTGAATGCAGTGCTTCATCTTGCAAGAGATGTGAGGCATTTTGCATTTTGTGTGTGCAATTCTTGAATTTGTGTGTAAAATTGTGTGTAAAATAACAGGCAAAGTTTTCATTTACAAAGTTTTCATTTACAAAAACTGTAAATGGCAGTGTTTCCCAAATTAAACACAAGAGCTGTTAGGTTTGAGTGTGTGATGTAGAGAACTGTATTTAAAGTTTTACAATAGAAAACTGAGTGTAGAGCACAAAATGTGCAAAATAGCAATAGTCTGCAAAATAGTTTTGCAGACTTGGTCTGAAGATTCTATACACGAGTGAATGGTTTCACTGAGTGGGCCTTAAGTACCACTTTTAGTGTGTAAGCAATTTGAAAGAAAAAAAACTGTAAACAGGCATTAACCTGTAAGAGTGGGTGGTAATATGTTATAACATCAAAACCATGGAGATTTCTGAATGTGCCTTTTTTGCAGCTTTGCTGTGAACATTAGAGTATGTCTACCCAGTACCCAGATTCTTTTACTTCAAAAGACCCAGGAAAATTTAAATCCTAAACATTCACATTACCATTATTGCCTTTCACGATTCATGATTCATATGGTCTTACCGCCACAGCCTCCAGAATCTGTTTGATAACGTGCGCTGCATCTCGCTCGCTGTAGTAGCCCCTCTCCACAATCCTGAAACGACACACATCTCATGTAGGACCATCTTAGAGACAAATTACAAAAAAAAAAAAAAAAAAAATTTAATATTTTTTTAAAAATGAACAGCTGATGTTTAGGTGTGTTTGTGTGTGTGTGTGTGTGTGTGTGTGTGTGTGTGTGTGTGTATGTATGTATATACACACACACACACACACACACACACATATATACATTATATATATATATATATATATATATATATATATATATATATATATATATATATATAGTGCTCTGTTTAGAAGTTAGAAGTATGTAGGCAAACACATCCTGTTCCTACTCTGCAGCAAATCCACTTATATTCAATTACGTCTCACTGTTTGGTAGAAGAGGAGATAGAATGGCCACTGAGCTGTACGAACTTGAGCAGAAGGTGTTGATGATAAGGAAAGAATGAGATTCCTATGCTGGAGACCACCATAAGATCTAAGGAGAGAAACTTGGCCCTCATCATATCATCACACGGTGGTAGATTATATCAATTGCTAACAAGCGTTTACCAATACTTGAAGTACTTTTAACACTCCTACATCACATACTTAGCCAAATAGTTAATTTTCTGCCCAAAACCATATTTTGTTAAATAAATACAAACTGTACATTTCAAAATGCTAAAAATCTTTTTCTACATTTACTAACTCTATCAAAACACAGCAAACCTGATTCAAAATCAAGTCGTTCTGTCAAAGCACAAGCACTAGTTATCTATCCAACATGAACATATAGTCAATCATTGCACAATGACTGTCAAAATACCAACAGTTGCTGGCATTATGAAAACTGCATTACTGTTTCAGTTCTACCTGCAGACAATATGAAATCCATTGTTTTTATAAAATTCAGTTTCCTTTTACTGCAGTAAAAGTAGGATGCTTACATGTAAGCCTTTCTACATTTTTGGTTGAGTGCTTAATGTGTGCATTCTTGGCAACATAGCAACATACTATCTAAAAGTGAATGAGTCCCCATTATAGAATGTACAGTAGAAAAAGAAGACGAAAGTAACAAAATAGCTCAGGGCAGCCACTGGTAAAATGAGTCCCCTATGCAGAACTTCAGTTGCCCCCTTGGTTGGTGTTTTGTTGGTGCCCACATAGAGGGTGGGATGGTGTCCCCTTGGTAGTTAGTGCCCTACACAGACCACATATTTTGCATATATGGAACAGTGGTAGTTGAATCGTTGTAGTAAAATCACTGTAGTATAAAGCTTTTATTGAAATGAAAACATGAAATTTTTGCCATTGATCAACAACAAATCCAACATACATGGCCTTTGGTTATTATGGAAGCTTTTTCCGCCACAGAATAAAAAAAAGTATAAAAGGTAATTGTGACTTTTTATCTACCAATTCTATTCTTTTTTTTTTCTTGCAATTGTGAGTTTACATCTTGTTGAATTATGATATATAGTAAACTATAGGAATTGAGAGAAAAAAGTCATAATTGTGAGATAAAAAGTAAGAATTTTTTTTTTTTAATTCATGGCAGAAATAAGCTTTCATAGGTTCCACATGTGTAAAAAAAACAAAAAACAAAAAAAAAAAAAAAACATAGAGATGCACAATCCAACACACAATCTTACTCCTCTCCCATACCTCTACTCCCTTGTCCTGATCCAACTACTCCTCTCCTCCTTCATCTATTCCTCTCCCTTACATTTTTTTCTCTCTGCTACTCTGTGTTGTTCTGCATCCACATTGAACAAATTTAAAGTGTGGAACATTAGGTCTTCATTTCTGACTTGCTGCATTTAATTTGTAAATCAGATCAGAAAGATCCATGATTATGGTATGGGGTAAGCTTGTGTGAAAAGAACATTTAAGCATTTTAGAAACATGTTAATTGACTGCATTTTGTGTGAAAACAGCATGAATTGGGTTAATGGTATGGCCACAACAGACAGATGTTGTGCTAATTGTGTTTAGAGATTTGAAAATGTGACTACAGATTGAACAAAGGGATGTTAGCAATATACTTTGAGCAATAAACAGCGTTAAGACAGTTGCTTAAAGGGATAGTTCTCCCTATCATCATTTACTGTCCCGCATGTTGTTCCAAACCAGTATGATTTTCTTTCCTCTGTGCAGTGTTGTTCTTGTTAACTGAAACTAAATCATTTTAGGGAATTGAAATAAAGCTAAAATAAAATATAAATATTAGATCAGATGGAAAACCTCAATAAATAAATAAATGTAACTACCTGAAATAAATAAGTTAAATTCCTGAAATTGAAAGTAAATAAATGCTAAATCGACATAAAAAATATAAAAATGTCAAAAGCACATAGAAAATGACTAAATTTAAAATTACAATGAAAACTGAAAAATATAAAATGAAAAGCTAATTCAAAATATTAATAAATACTATAAAAGATGACGTTTTCACTTTCGTTGACTTTCATTATGTGGGCAAAAACAGTTTACACCTTTTTTCTAAATATCTTCTTAAGAAAGAGGTTTGGAATGACATGAGGATGATTTGGGTAAATTATCCCTTTAAGCCGACGATGAATGTCCTAAAGCCTGTTTCACATTTGAATTTCATCTAATTAATGGAGGACATAATACCTGTCAAAGAGCTCTCCACCTGTGACCAGCTCTAGGATGAGAAAGATCTCTGTCTCTGTCTCAAAAATTTCCTTCAGACGAATCTGAATAAAAATAAAGTGAGAACAGTCACATCAGAACAAGCCCATCCATATTCTCATGGAAAACAATGAACAGGGAACATAAATATCTTACAATATTTGGATGAGACAGACGCAGCAGGACTCCAATCTCAGTCCTCACAATTTTCTTGTCAATCTGAGTTGATGACACAATGAAAATAACCTCAAACAGTCATTCTGGGATTTCAGGAATGAAAATGAAAATGAAAATATGCTCCTATCAACCAGTCAACTTACAGTTTTCTTCAAGACCTTCACAGCATAAAGTTTCTCAGTCTGCTTCTCTTCACAGCGAAACACAACAGATGTGGCACCCCTGTTGGTTAACACAAAGCAGTATACTTATATATACTCATAATTAAATAAGGATCTTAAATTTGATAAATGTGCATCACAGAAATGACCATACACAAACAAATATCACAAAGTGACAGATAGGAAGATGCTAATAAAACCAAATGTGGCCTCCACTGCTCACCTGATCATGAAGGTTCCTACCTACATTCTACCTCCCCCATCACCACTATATGTCTGTGCATTTCCATGACAACTGAGTCTAAACAGTCTCCATGAGGACATGAAATCTTAAAGAAGGGAATACACATTTAATGACATCATACTAAACTAAACTGGACCTAAAAATTTGCCTATACTTCAGACAAGGCTCTTAAAATGCTCACATATACAAATATTCTCCACACTGGATTCTGCCTGATGTACTAGCCTGGACATAATATGTAATTTATTAAATAAATCACCTTCCTTCTCTAGTACATAAGCCCTTACATGGCTGTGTTGTTATACAATATTTGTGTTATATATAACCATATATGGTCCTCATGTTGCCATAATTTCTCCATCTGCTGCCTTGTTATCCAGCACTTTAATGCATCAGTGTCTGACAAACAATCTTCTGTATAATCATCAATAGACATCAAACTACTGATGGTAATACAATGTGCAGGAATAGGCGTACATTAAAAACAATTCATTCTTTGAAAACGAGCCCCATAGAAGTCATTCTCTGTGCTGAATTTCATACCATGCCACACGGCTATAATGACAAACTGAAATCAGGTGACAGCATCAGCTGCTCAACATTTTGCATCCCACATCCTGGGAGGTAATGGTAACATTTTAAAATACTTGGTGACATTTGCAAAGATGGGGTGTTTGTTTACAACAGGGAGATCAAATTTTAGCTCAATTAGTTTAGAAATAACCTATCACACTCATTAGCAGGACAAAATAAACTTTATTACAACACAAAACCACCTGCTCATATATAGACATGGGTAACACAAATATTAACACTTACATAGCACATATAAATATAACCAACTTCAGTAATAACACTATTATAACAGCTCAACATAGTATATACATATTAATTATAATGAAAGACCATTAATTGGTTTGACCAATATTATTTTACCGATATTTTAAATCAGTTATCTTTACTTAAATAGCTGCCATTTATACTAATTTATTCTTTATTCAGATTTTTATGTTAGTGGCAGTTTTATTTCTGGCACAATGATAACTTTACAAAAAAAAAAAAAAAAAAAAAAAAAAGATCGGTTTCAACATCTAACAATGATACTTACAAATATGTTATAGTTTTTTTTTTTTTTTTTTTTTTTTTTTTTTGTTGCTGTTGCAGTCTGACGATTACTTATGGTAAAAGCAGAAATAAAATAATTAAATATTGGTTCTGCATATCGTTAATTTGTATCACTATGGTCATAAAAACAATATAGGTCGACAAGTAATTTGAACGTATAGGCCTATGTATTTACAATATAATATCAAATATAATGTACATTGGATGCAGTGATGTACTTACCTGCCTAATTCTGGGCCCATGTTATAGAAATCCTCCACTGTCGCATCTCGGCGCGATCCATCGACCCAGTATTCCACCGTGCACGAGCCGGACCGAGAGGTGGGCATGATGGACTCTTCGAAGAATGTTCTTCCGTTACAATGAATACAACTAATCCCTTAGATCAGGGAAGCCCAGGAAACCTCGATCACTTTTAGATCTGAGTGTCAACTTAAGCTATGCTATGGTTGCTAGTCTATGTTTATGAATCTGCTCTTCCAAGTGATCAATGACTTAAAATGTCCTGGTTTCCATTTCCGTCTGAGTGCGTATATAAGTCAGTCCAGACACTGAGCATCACTGCGGGCTGGAGTTGATCTCAAAATCCGGTCTATTTTAAATGTATCTATATCTATATCCTACGTTAACAAGAAGACATATCTCATAAATTATGTTTTTTTTTTTTTTACTCGATTACTCAAAACAATACAAAGGCTGTTTTCAAAGTGGGTCTTCAGCTTCCAAATGGCCTCATAGATCCCAACCCTTAAATCTCCCACGACACACAACATTCAGGAAAATATCATAATCCTGCGATTCCCGATGTCACAAGCGACAGGATGATGAACGATTCCTTGCTTTGGTCCTCGCCAGAATGAAAAACAACAGATCAGCGTCTTATTTCTTAGCTTCTCAAAAAGCTGATGCATATTGTGAATTAGAAGGGTGAAGATAAAGTAAAGTCGTTTCTAATGTAAATATCACATTGCTGTTTGTGCTGGTAAGGGGTGGAGAAAGGGAGGGGGTCTGTCACACGGTAAACCACACACACACACAGTCACATACACACGATCTCTCAGCCTCTCTCCCAATCCCTGGCTTTCACTGTGGGCTGCAAATGGGAAGCGGAATATTCAATCAAAATAACGGATGTGTTTCAGCTATCATTAGGGTTGGGAATGTATTCTTACGGAATCGTTAAGATGAATACGAATTTCTTACGGATCCTATCACTATCACGTTTGAGTCATCTCACAGTTAAAAAGGTTTCCCGTAATCAAATACAATATTGCTCATAGTCAATTGTGCGTGGTCCATTTCAGAACCTCGGACAGCTCATCTTGTTTCAGACTGTTCCGTCTTAGCAAAATGACAGCTTGGCGGTGCTATAAATGTATATCCAATAGTATCCAGCGGCAGATAGCTGCAGTTTCAGACCAGCATCGCCAAACCAGCAGCCACAGGACGGAAGTTAGGGGCGGAGCTTATATGGTTAATAGAGTTGCACCCCTACACGTAATGTTCTGCTGTTTTCACATGAATTTTGATCGGATAGATAAGGCTATCTACAATATTTAACAATATTTAAATTAAATTAGGGCTGCACGATTAATCTTATTTTATCACGATAACGATATCTGCTTCTCTCGATTGATTTCAAATAATCGTCACGATATTGGCCCGCTCTATGAAAATGAACATTATTTGGAAATATTGGAAGTAATATTAGGAATTTCGCTGTTTTATCTTTTAAAGTTCCTAAAGGTTTTACCAGTTTTCATAATGTTGATCAGCTAGAAATGATTTTTCTTTGCTTTACGAATTTGCCAGGCAATTTGAATCTGGTTTTTCTCATTGCAAATGAATTGTGTTGCTTTAAAATCTAATGTGAATACATATAACAAAGCGCTTACCAAAACCATGTTTTGTAATGATTTACCATCTAACGAAGTTATCATAGTTGGTTAAATTTAAGTCTTTGTGCCACCTACAGGCCTTTTGGGTGAAGTGTAGGTTGGTAAAGAACTTGCAAAATAGCCATAGATTACATTACTCTTTTGATAGAATAAACATGATTAATAATCGTGATTATAATTTTGAGGAAACTGTGGCACTGGCTGTCGTGTTGATGATGTCTTCACAACGGATGATCTAGTCGACTCGATCTCTGCTGATACAGGGCTGCGTTGTGGTCGTGTCAAGGCACCGGCCCTCGGACTCATCTGGAAATGGCCCCGAATCCGGTTGACTATGGTAAACCTCGGGATAAACAGAAAGACTAATATTAGCGTAGATGCCATTCTTTTTCTGATGTAACAAGTACATCTGGTGTTATAGGAAGTGTTCCCGGTTCCGGCTGAACTAATTTATGCAGCCTAATAATCATTTAACGGATTTGAAAATATAAATACTGTATATAATGTGTTATGTGTATGCCAGGTTAAAGAGATGCGTTTTTAGTCTAGATTTAAACTGACAGAGTGTGTCTGCATCCCGAACAATGCTAGGAACGTTGTTCCACAGTTTAGGTGCCAAATAGGAGAAGGATCTACCACCTGCGGTTGATTTCGATATTCTAGGTATTATCAGCTGGCCTGAATTCTGAGATCGCAATAAATGTGAAGGACTATAATGCATTAAGAGCTCGCTTAGGTACTGGGGAGCTATCCATTTAGTGCTTTGTAAGTAATTAACAAGATTTTAAAATCTATACGATGTTTAACAGGAAGCCAATGCAGTGACGACATGAACTGGGCTAATATGGTCATACTTCCTAGTTCTAGTAAGAACTCTAGCTGCTGCATTTTGTACGAGCTGTAGTTTATTTATCAAGCGGGAGGAACAACCACCCAGTAGAGCGTTACAGTAATCTAGCGTTGAGGTCATGAAACGCATGGTATCAAAGAGCACACCCAGGTTCCTAGCTGAAGACGAAGACTTAACAGTCTTCGTTTTATATTATGTTATATTATGTTTTATATTAGTTGTGCCTTGTATTTTTCCCAATTTCTATGTACAGCACTTTGGACAACTCCAGTTGTATTGAAATGTGCTTTATAAATAATAAATACAAATACAAATACAAATTAACAGAGCAGCCATCAAGTGTTAGACAGTATTCTAGGTTATTACGTGAAGAAGTTTTTGGTCCAAAAATTAGAATCTCTGTTTTTTCTGAATTTAGTAGTAGGAAATTACTGGTCATCCAGTTTTTTATATCAGCTATGCATTCTGTTAATTTTGTGAATTGGTAAGTTTCGTCAGGGCGTGAAAAAATATAGAGCTGAGTATCATCAGCGTAACAATGAAAACTAACGCCATGCTTCCTAATGATATCTCCCAAGGGTAGCATGTACAGAGTGAAAAGCAATGGTCCTAGTACTGAGCCTTGCGGTACTCCATATTTAACTTGTGATCGATATGATATCTCATCGTATACTACAAACTGATAACGGTCAGATAAGTATGATTTGAACCATGCCAATGCAATTCCACTAATGCCAACATAATTTTCAAGTCTATTTAAGAGAATATTGTGATCAATAGTGTCAAATGCAGCACTAAGATCCAGTAACACTAATAGAGAGATATAACCACGATCTGATGATAAGAGCAAATCATTAGTAACTCTGATGAGAGCAGTCTCAGTACTATGGTACGGTCTAAATCCTGACTGGAAATCCTCACAGATATTATTTCTTTCTAAAAAGGAACATAGTTGCGATGAAACTGCCTTTTCTAGTATTTTTGACAGAAAAGTAAGATTTGAGATTGGCCTATAATTGACTAATTCTTTAGGATCTAGTTGTGGTTTTTTAATAAGAGGTTTAATAATAGCCAGCTTAAAAGTTTTTGGTACGTATCCTAATGACAAAGATGAATTAACAATATTAAGAAGGGGATCTATGACTTCTGGAAGCATCTCTTTCAACAGCTTAGTTGGTATAGGGTCTAACATACATGTTGTTGATTTTGATGATTTAACAAGTTTAGACAATTCTTCCTCTCCTAAAGCAGTAAATGAAATGAATTTTTCCTCAGGGACACTACAATGCAATGTCTGACACGATACTGTAGTAGACGGTTGCATGGTTATAATTTTCTCTCTAATATTATCAATCTTGCAAGTAAAGAAGTTCATAAAGTCATTACTGCTGTGCTCTTTGGAAACATCAGAAGTTGAAGCTTTATTTCTTGTTAATTTAGCCACTGTATCAAATAAATACCTAGGGTTGTGTTTATTTTCTTCTAAGAGTTTTGAAAAATAGGCAGATCTAGCAGTTTTTAAGGCCTTTCTGTACTCAATCATTTTCTCTCTCCACGAAATGCAAAATACTTATAGTTTTGTTTTCTTCAGCTACGCTCCATTTTTCTGGCTGCAATGGAACAAAGCAATTCGTCAAATGTCATTCATACAGGTTAGAAAATAATAATACAGGGCTAAGATTATCACAAATAAACACAAGATTTTGACGCATATCCAAGGGTTTGTGTGGAGTGTGGAGTGTGCACTGCATGGCAGGGAGGCGTGGACGCGAACACTTGCATTTTCCTATCAACAGTGGAAAAAACTTAAAATACTCTATCATTTCTGGTCATAAAGAAAATAATAATACATTCTTTGAAACTACTTTTATTTGTGTAAACTCAACAAGAAAACGTTGTGCTTTTATAAAATAAAATAACAATCAGGTTTCATGATCTCCGTGAACTGAAGCGCGAGAACTGAAACAAAATAGCCTATGTAGGCTAAAGCTTGAAATGTCCACTTTAAAATGAACAAATTCGAATCGAAATCTAATACCTTCTGATTATGTAATCCGTATTTTTCTCTAAAGGCGCATCCGCTTAACCCTTAAATGCATGACTGTTTTGCCAATCATTCTTACATATTCGGGTCTTTATCGACCCGGATCTATATCTAACACGGAAGGATCTCTACCTGTCGTGATAATATAAAACTCCTCTGATATTAGAGTAACAATTACAGAAGAATAAAATAAATCATATTTTGTTACCTTTTGGAGCTTGAAAGGGCTCCATTTGAGAAGACGTTTTATGCCATCGCCACTGTCCTCATCAGAGCTCATTTCCCAGTAAATTCAGCAAATAATGGGCTAGTTTTATGTTTGAGGTCACGAATATAAGCCCATTCACGATCTCAAACATATTCTCATAACTATATAATTTTCAACATCTTCAAAATCAATATTTTGATCGCTAACAGCTTCACCAGATCCATCCAGTGACAGTTACAGTCATATTTGATTGCATTCAGTACTTGCTCTGCAGTAAATCGCTGAGCCATTTCATGTTTCTCTTATTATTTCGTTTTCTGTCTAAATGAGTCGTCACTTCAGCATTGTGTATCAGACATTGCCACCTTGTGGCAATAAAGGTGAATTGCACTTATTCCGTCTTCTAAGATTCGATTATTGTTGTGCAGAAAAAATATATATGCACTCATACACACCTCGGGTCGTTAGCGACCCTATACAACTTTTACAAAAAAATGAATACAAAAATAGGCATTCTTTTATAATTTTAGGATTTTTTTCTTGTTATATTCTTTATAATGAATTGATTGAGGAATACCAAGAAGGTTGATGTCTAACTTTAAAAAATGTATGAGGAAGAGGGTAGTGAATGACGTCCCGGGTCACTAAAGACCCAAGGTATGCATTTAAGGGTTAACAGCGGAGATGGAGATATGTTTTTAGCCGACCCTGATTTAGAAAACAATAGTTTATTAATAAACAATTAAATTTAAATGCCTCATTATTTTTTCAGACACATTTATTATCATTAGCCTATAACTATAAATCCCCTTTCTGTAGGCTGTGGTTCCAGAGACATATAGCCTATGGCTCTTCTCATTCAGCACTGCGGGAAAAATATCATTTCCAGGTTATAATTTGGCCTTAGAACACCAGTAAAATTGTATATTTTTTTTTCATAATAATTTGTGAATATTTTAAATGTTTAATAAAGGGGCAAAAAGTCATAAAAATCTGAAAAATCGTCGACAGTTTATTTATTTTTTTGCGCAACATGCGGTGTAGCCTAGTTCAATTTAAAATGGTGTTCAACTTTGCGTTTTAAAAATAGGCCTACAACAACCGTGAATTTGTTGACTAAATTCAAGAATTTGACATAAGAAGACAGATAGCTATAACAATGAATTTAAAAATACAGTTTTCTCTTTCTCTTGGTTTTGATCTTCTCTCAAACAAGTGAGCACATCCTGCATTATATTGTATTATAATGACGATGTAATAGGCCTATTAGCCTACCGCTATACTTTGACTAAAGGCATGTTGCATATTACTTGTTCTAGGAACTTCAAAGCATATTTAAATTTTTGTGTAATTTGTGCTTCTCCATACATCATACATCTATGATGTTTGTAGCATAAGTAGGGCCCAAACCGGGTGTGTCTCATACGTTCTGAAAAGTGAAGCCATGGGCTCTTTGATCGCCCCCTGGAGGCTGGATGCAGTACAGGTCATAAACCCCGCCCTCTCAATGCAGTCGAATGAGACTTCAGTGAAAACTTAAAAATAAATTCTGCTTCAAATAAAACTTTCTGAAAGATGGTTTTGGTCATTTAAGGTAGTTGTTATCACACTGATATATATTCAATTGTTCGTTTTTGTGATGATTTAGATTTTAGCTGGCAATTTGATGCTATAAAAACGGGGCGTGTCGTCATGATTCGAAGTTGATTGACAGCTTGTCTGAGGACTGTCGGAGCTTCGAGGGGAGATTGAAGATGTATTAACTGTTAATTTTCGATTTCTTAGTTATTTAACACCAACAAAATGAGTTGTTCAGCAGTAAACTGTACTAACCGACCTACAGGATCTGACGGATCACTGAACTTTTTTTCTGTAACATCAAATGTGGGCGTTATAAGCTAATTAATAAATGTTATTAGTTAAGATAACACACCTAATGTTAACCATGTCGGGAAAAAGGAGGTGATCGTTATCTGGCAGTTACTTATTATTTCTATGGGTATAAAATAAAAATTAGCAGGACAAAACTAATGATAGCTTACTCTAATTACAGCAATCGATCTCCTGTAACGTTAGTTGAACTTGATTTAAAATGGCAGGACCGTTTCTGACGATTTAGAGTTGTTTCTAGTGGCATATTATATTGATTTTATCTACTGAATTTGCTGTTTCAAAAATATTATTGCTCTAGAAACAGAATAGCCTATTATTTTATAGGTAGACTTTTAAATTGTGTATAATTTTTATAGTCTATTTAAAATACATGAATGATGACGCAGTCGTCTGGGCGGAAGTTTGATATCGCGACTCCGCCTCCAGCTCAACTGACGATTTCTTCTGCTCATGCCCAGGCTCCAAACTTTTTTTTTTTTTTTGACATATTGTGTAACGTGTCAGCGCCATAGACTGTAAAAAAATATGGACGTAGCGTCCGTGACGTCACCCATAGAGTTCTGAACAGCAGTTTTGACGCCTAAATGAGGCCGCGGCCATCTTAGCTGAGAGTCACCGCACGTCACTCCCGGATAACTGAAAATGGGCAAAGAGGCGGGGAGGTGGTTTGAGCTGATATTACTGGTTGCTGAAACCACGCCCGTCTAGCTTGACGTGACCATGTTAGCATGTTAGTTATCTATCTTAGATAGATCTAATATAATAATGAAGATAAGTTTTATCATCAGAACGTTCTAAAGGTTTACTGTCAATCTACGGTGTTTTTAAGATCCTCCAACACCAGTAGTGTTGGGTGTGCAAATAACAACATATTAAATGGGACTTACCTTTATAATGAAATAGAGATCGCGAGATGAATCCAATCTGTGGCACTTGGGTAAAATATGAGTGTCCATTGCAAAACAAAAAAAACATGTCACATTTCTTCTGAATGATCTGCTCTCTGTCATCGTTCTTCAAGAAAGGATGCAATCTGAACAGCCTTTATCTTGTAAAACTGTATACGATCGTATCTAACAAACAAATGAGCCTGTGTCCAAAGTATATATTTTTCAAAATAGTGCAGCAGTTTTAGTTATAATATCCAAGCAGTGCTGTCGGATTTTGATATCCTCCCGCCATTGTCATTGTAGATCTCACAACCAAAACTTTCAGCCAATGCCACGATCCAACAACGTGCGTTCTGTTTCTTCCACATGCGAGCACATCTACAGACACACATAAGTCTCGAATATTATGCAGCAAGCCATATTTTATAATTGTATAAAATAATCGAGAAAAAAAGCACAAAAACGGCTGAGATGCCAAATTCAGCGACAGCTGAAGTAACATGACGACTCACAGACAGCAGCGTGATCTACCTGTCACTCAAGTGACCACGCCCTTAATTATGCAGAACTTTTAAGGCTTAATTTAAACGGATAGTTATAAAAAAAAATCACAAAAACGGCTGAGATGCCAAATTCAGCGACAGCTGAAGTAACATGACGACTCACAGACAGCAGTGTGATCTACCTGTCACTCAAGTGACCACGCCCTTAATTATGCAGAACTTTTAAGGCTTAATTTAAACGGATAGTTATAAAAAAAAATCACCCCCCTCAGAGTTGTCATGAAGGGCAAAAATAGCAGTATAGACCAAAACCACAATTTGAACCAACTTGTAAATTTAACATGGGACTCTATGAGATTCTGCTCTCTTTTGGAGCCTGTCCCTAGCGGCCAGTCGATGAATCGCAGTTTAAGTTACTTCCGTATTGGCTTCACGAGAGAAAGGCCAATAATAACCAACTGCAGAACCGCAGAACCATACGTCATGACAGTCTGAGGACGACAGCGCCAGACTAACAGCCTGAGGGCGGAAGTGGGCGGAGTAATAGTCTCACGTTGGATGTGGGCGGAGTTGACGACAAACAAGCAAACAATCATGGCGGAAGAAGCGAACACGGTAAAAAGTTTCTTTGTGTTGTGCTTTTAATCGATCACGTTTATGTGTTGTGTATTTATTCGATCGTTAACACTTAACATGACTCAGATATTTTGTAAATGGGCTTCAAAGTCACTTTATCACATCTTTTGATATTTTACAAATCGTCTCACGTTGCTTGCGCCCAGGTGAATAAATACTATAGTCATTTATAGTAAATACTATAGTGTTTTTGAACCATACTATAGTACTATAAATACTTGAATTAATTTATTGTGGTAATTCTATAGTTGCTGTGATAATATGGCAGCTATAATAATATAAACAAATTACTTTACCCAATATTGTACTAAGTTTTCTACAATTTTAGGGTATATTATACTACAATATACACTACAGTTTACTGTAGTAAAAACTAAAGTATACTATTTATACTAGTTTATCAGTTCACTATAGTTAATATTATAGTATTATGTAGCATTCATTAGTGTTGTAAATACAGTATGGTTCAAAAACACTATAGTATTTACTATAGTATTTTTTCACCTGGGTGTTTACATATTCATGGTTTGTTATTTTACTTGTTGTTGGTACTGTATTTTATTTAATTGGTTACATTTTACAATACTGATCAGTGTTTTTGTGGATTTTAGAGGCATATTAGTATCGGGAGATGCTCCGCTTTACTTCATTTACAGCGATGCAAAACGTGCTGCAACAACTTCCACTGCCCAGTGCTCTTAAACCGACCAGACGGCACAGGTTGAATGCACAGCTTCAAATTCACTTAAAAAAAACTGTCGTT
Organism: Chanodichthys erythropterus; assembly: GCF_024489055.1. Lineage (NCBI taxonomy): Eukaryota > Metazoa > Chordata > Actinopteri > Cypriniformes > Xenocyprididae > Chanodichthys > Chanodichthys erythropterus. The sequence goes on from NC_090226.1 coordinate 24,786,229, forward strand.
CATGGAGGTATGAACGTTTCTTTTGTATTCTGAATTTAAAATGTTGTTTTTGCAATGAAGTAAGTAGTAATTTTGACTTTAGAAGAATGAAACTTGTTTCTTTTATGCAATTTTTATGGTTATATATCTAAGTTTTTCTTTGATTTTGCAATGCAGTAAATTGACAAGCAGAATCACCCCAGAACAAGAGAAGCTGATCAAAAACAAGGTTAGTTTTATAAGACTTTCATAAACACATAAGCTACTTATACAGATGGTGTGTTATATCTGTCACATCTTTTCAGGAATAACTTAATAATATTCTATTGTTTTAGAAACAGTTGACCGGCTGTGTGGGATCTTCATGTTAATGGTAAGCAAAAAAAAAGGAAAAGTTAAAAGTTTTTAAAAATGTATGAACTTCTCTTTTCATTAGAATGAAAAACATATATGAGGGCTTTTCATACTTTAAATAGTTAACCCTGGGTGATTGTTAACCCCAGGTAAACAGAATCCTGGGTTATCTTGATTCACGTTTCACACTGATCATCATTTACCTGAGGTTAACAATTAATCCTGAGTATTCATATGCACTGTACATTACTAAACCCTGGTTAACATCCTTATTTGCAGTGTCAGTGTCACTGATTGGATGAACAAAGCACACAATATGTTTTCATAAATGCTTAGGCATTGCACATCCTCATTACATATAGTCAACTTCCTCATTACATATAGATCAAGTTTATCCTGAATGAACATTTCAGACTATAAAAGAATTAAACAGTATTTTCTGCTCTGCAATTGTTGCATTTTCTGTCAGCATTTGTTTTTTTTTTTTTTCTTTCCAATGCTGAATTTTCTATTTATATACAATGCACAGTGTTTCTGTGACTGTCAAAAGCATGTAAATATACAAGCAATATGTGGAGCGTTACTTTACCCACGGTTAAAAGTGGTGTTTAGGACGACGATAACCCGGGGTTAAATGTAGCGTGAAAAGCCATGTGAATTGCTTGCCTTTTAAAAAAAAAAAAAAAAAAAATTATACTGAACATAACTGATTAATTTCATTGGTGACAGAGTATGATTTAAGTCTTCAATATATAAACATGAGAAAAACAGAATGTCAAAACTTTATTATACATGCTGTGCTGCATCCTGACTACAACACAAAGTGTTGTTAAATACACTTTTAACATCTCATCCCATTTGTTTATACCCTTCTCTCATGAAGGAACCACGGATCACAGAAGACTTCTGCACTGCACAACAATCAAAGGTCTTTACGGGTTTAGTGGAAGAGCTGTGCTTTCTGATATTGAAAGAAAAAGACCAGGAACAAGAACTTTCACAGGCTGAAACAGATGATGACAGACAACTGGCCAAAGAGCCTTTAGTGTTTTGCTTTCAAATTAAGGATGATATGGACATTTTACAAAAAAAGTTTATTTTTTTAGATTTAATTTGTCATCATGTACCTGCTGTTCAATCTACACTCAATTTGGTTTGATTTTGTATTTTTTTAGAGCAAAGCACAGCTAGTGGCTATATAATGCTTTTGCTCTTACATTTTAGTACATTTTATTAAAATTAAATAAATATCTTTTGTTTTTGGGTTTGATGGATCTGAATGTGTTTAATTCATGCATTCTAGTGTACAACCGTGTAATGCGTATTATATATTATGAAAAACAATGATTCATTCTGAAATGCTTAAGTAAAATATTTTATGACAAATTAATAAATGTTTATCGATTTTAGTGTTTAAGCTTTGTTGTGTTCAATTTATATTCAGTTAATCATTTAAGACATAAAACAAATTTATGAACTTTTAAAATATTAAAAGGTTACAAGGGGATTTTAATACACACATAGGCTATATATATATATCTTAACGTGATTGTGTATATGATTAAGCTATTAACACAATGTGAATCTATATCTATAATTTCAGTTAGATCGTTTTAATACAATATTTCACATTAACATGGTTTTAAACTTTAAAATGCTCCAAATGGAGCGATGCCTACGGAGATAAATTGGCTCCGCCCACTTCCGCCCTCAGGCTGTTAGTCTGGCACTGTCGTCCTCAGACTGTCATGACGTATGGTTCTGTGGTTCTGCAGTTAGTCCTATCTCGAGAAAGGGGGAGGTTGCCGCTTGGTCAGTGCCCATTCATCAGCCCATTTTGGCTTCAGTTCAATACAATGGAAGGAAGCGGCGTCACGTCGTCCATCTTTTTTTACAGTCTACCCAGCTAACCAAAATACGTGACTGTTACGTAACTGCAACGTAATTTGGTGACCAAACTTTCGTCGTGGCGACGTAACTAGTTACGTTGTGGCAACCGGAAAAGTGAAAGGTGCCTATACGTCGCCACAACGTAACTTTGTGACGTTGCCAGTTAGTAACTGCGACGTCGTGGCAACGTTGTGTATCAATAGTTGTGTGTTGGTCATCAGTTGGTAATTCTTATATTTATTTATTTTTCTATGGGCGGACATGCAGCAGTTTAACCTAATTTATGTCCTCATTTGCCCAAACTAATGTAAAGGCTATTCCAACAGCTGTGAACGATGAATGCAGACTCGAAATGAATTCAATTCATTTATTTTGAAAAACACACAGAACATGAACAAAGCTCCAAATAAAAATAATGAAATACACTCAAACTATAAATAAAAACATATAGCCTACAGCGAAACAAAATAAAAGCATTCAAGACGTTTTGCTCTCAGTATCATTAAAACATATGCTATGCTAACGTAACATTTTGCATAACATATATTTCAGACGATCAAGGAAATCACAAAGGTAAAAATATTAACAAAAGTACTTAAAGTAGACTGTGGGTAATGTTACTTAACCAATCTGACGCAGTTGTTGAACTTTATTGCTATAAAACTGACGAGAAACACGGAGAAACGTCAACGCTGTCCTCTCCAGCAGCTTGAATGTTTTCCCGGTTGCCATGGCAACTCTAACGGCCACCTGCACTAACGTAAACATAACAATAAAAAAAAGTTTTGCGTCTTTCCAAAGTTAACTTTATACATTTTTATAAAAGCTATTTATTCGTTGTCACCTCGGAAAAATAAATTCTTCTCTCAGAAAAATTTACTTTACACTCTTATCAACATACTGTGGGCACACGCGCACTACATTTGTGGAGGCGCGCGCTGTATGTCACGTCACTATATATAAAAACCAGTCATCCATACTCTGATTTGGTGAAAAGAAACATTTTTTTTCTTAAGGGGACATTTCAGTCTTGTGTCTGACATTTAATTACACGTTTTATATTGCAAATTCTGGTAATAATAACATATAAAGAATGTGTAAATGATGGTAATATTATTACGGGCATACAACGTTGTCGTTACGTTACTAGTAAGTCATGGAATTACCAATATATTACGAATAGAGGACGTATCTGGAACGTTCTGGGTAATCTTACGTTAGGAGAACGTACTGACGACGTTGTGAGATGGTAATCTGAAGGTAATGAAATTACTGGCATGCGACGTCGTAGTTACGTTGTCAGTTAGTAAGTCATGACATTACCAAAAAGTACGAATACATTACATAACTGTTACGTCGTGTGTTAGCTGGGTATGGCCCAAACATAAACTCAAGCCCCCACCCCCCTAAGTCCTGCCCCCTAAATCCGATGTGCATACAGGCCTTAAATAACAAATAGACATTATAAAAAAATATATTATTCATAAGAATTTAAGTTAATAAAAACATCTAAAACAAAGAATAAATGTATTATTTGTATGATAACTGTCAATGCGTGAACATGTTTACATTTAGGCTATTTCAATAGATTTTTTCTAGTCTGGCTATCACCAGACCAAGCTCAATTTAAAATCGAACTTTGGTCTGGGGAGTTTGCTATGTATTTCCTACTGCACAAGAGGCGTGATCAACGAGCATTAGTCACGCAATTGGATAGTCCTTCAACCAATCAGATCAACGATCCGGGTGACGTACTTTGCAGAGCAACGCGAAAACTCCAGACAGGTTTACCGTGTGTCTCAATCAGCTCCCTAGTTCAGTAGTCAGGGCACTGATCAGGGAATCAGCCACATTCACTTGCATGATATACTGATTCACGGCCTAGGGAACTAGGGAGTTGATTGAGACGCAGGTTTAGTTTGTATTGGTTTGTAGCGGGTGTGTCTCATACGTTCTGAAAAGTGAAGCCACGGGCTCTTTCATCGCCCCCTGGAGGCTGGATGCAGTACAAGTCATAAACCCCGCCCTCTCATTGCAAACGAATGGCGCTTGTCAAAAAAAAAAAAAAAAAAAATTACTCAGAAAATTTCAGAAAGATGGTTTTGGTCATTTAAGGTAGTTGTTATCACGCTGATATATATTCAATTGTGTTTTTTTGTGATAAGTTTGATTTTAGCTAGCAATTTGATGATATAGAAACGGGGCGTGTCGGTTTGATTGACAGTTTTGATTGACAGCTTCTCTTAACTGTCGGAGCTTCGAGGGGAGATTGAAGATATATTTACTTATTTATATTTATATTTACAACTTTTAATTTTCGATTTCTGTGTTATTTTTACAACGACAAAATGAGTTGTTCAGCAGTAAACTGTACTAACCGACCTACAGGATCTGACGGATCACTCAGTTTTTTTCCGGTAACGTTAAATGTGGGCTTTATAAGCTAATTAATAAATGATATTAGCTAAGATAACATGCTTAACGTTAGCCATGACAGAAAAAAAGCAGGTGATCGTTATCTGGCAGTTACTAATTATTTTTATGGGTATAAAAATAATAATTAGCAGGACAAAACTAATGATAGCCTACTCTTATTAATTATAGAGCACTTACAGCAAATCGATCTCCTGTAACGTTACCGTTAGTTTAATTTTATTTAAAATGGCAGGATGACCATTGAGTTGTTTCTAGTGGCATATTATTGAGTTTATCTAACATTACTGAATTAGCTGTTTCAAAATTATTATTGCTCTAGAAACAGAATATTATTTTGTGCATATTTTAATTGTGTATAATTTATATATTTAAAATACATAAATTACGATATGTTTTGACCTATCCCAATGTATTATAGTTATCACTAATAATTTATTTGAAAATGAACAATGTATATTAATACATTTTTGGCTTTATTAATAAACATTAAAATAAATGAACAACAATCCATTCAAAATATATTTATTTTATATGAGAAAAAAAATGCATGTGGTCGCCATAAACTGTATGATGATAACTTTGACAGACTGCATTAACTAAAGATCGTTAATTTTGCTGTCCAACCGTGTCCAACACATCGTGAAAGACTTTTCATTCAAAAGCAGTTCATTTTAAATCATTTAAAAAATAGCCAACGTCAGTTTTAATATAGTATATTATTATGTCTTTAAATTTAAGTTGTTAGTTGTTGTATTTGTATTTAACTTATCTTATTTCAGCAAGCAAAAGAGAAGTTCAATGTGAACCGCCAATAAAAAAAACGAGTAAGAAGTTCAGGGGGCGAGGTTGATTGCGAGTGCGTTTGGGCGGAAGCTTGATACCGCGGCTCTGCCTCCGGCTCCACTGACGGTTCCTTCTGCGCATGCCCAGGCTCCAAACTTTTTTTTTTTTGACGTATTGCGTAACATGTCAGCGCCCATTCGGTCGGCCATTTTGGCTTCAGTTCATTACACTGGAAGGAAGCGGCGTCGCGTCGTCCATCTTTTTTTACAGTCTATGGTTTGTAGCATTCATCCGCGGTTTGCAGAAGCAGCATGGCATCGAGCGATTTTTGCAGGTTGTGCAAAAAACCTGAAAGTGATCGGTATTTACACCCACTCGAGCAATTTGTTTGCTAACTAAAGAAGTCTTTCAGCATCGTCGAATGTTTAAAAGGCGACTCATACTGGTTCAGTGTAAATGAACCCTTAAACTACGTCATTGTCATGACAACCAAAAAGAATTACAGTCAGCTCAGGCGGCGCGAGATTCAAGAAGCAGGGAGATGAAACATATAGAGCAAATAATAAAAATATTGTCTACCATCAAGGGGCATTGAAGTAAAAGAGTCCTGTAGGCTACTCACATAATGAAGCAAACCACCAAAATAACAGCAGTGGTGTAATTTTGTTTTAAAAAGTGGGTGGGACAGGAATGTAGGGTTGTCACGATACCACAAAAATGTCTTACGATCAGTGGCGTGCAGTGGTGCTCTGAAATGAGGAGGCACATTTTTTTTATTTTTATGAATCATTGTAAATTCATGTGCATCACTTTTAAAGTTGACAAATCTTCCTTGTTAAATGAACATTACTTTACAGTACATCAAAAAAAGAAAAGAAAAGAAACCAAATACAGCTCTATTTTGTAATTTTACATTAACAATGTAATGTTCTATTTATCAAAACCAAGTCAATCTCATCAAGCATTAAGTGTTTTAAGCATTTCTACATTCATTCCAAAATAATAACTAAAGGCAATAATAATTTAAACAATATATTTTATTTGTTTATTGCGGTTTTTCTTTTTAATTGTCAACCTAGAATATTTTGGATCATCAGTCATGCTCCATTAACACCGTCTGTCACAGACACGAATTGCATTTTTAATTTCACCAAGCTGATTGCACTAAAAAACCCCGCATTAATCATGCTTTCAGTCCATTTCAAGTTTGATTTTGACGTAACATAAAGTAGTGATATATCTAACTGGGTGATCTGTTTACTTACTTTTCGATTAGTCTTCCGATTGACGCCATCATTTGTTCAGTCAAACCTACGCGCGGAACGCGCACGTCAACGAGAGGCGGGATTTATCGCACAAACCAATCATATCCAATCATAACCAATTACATCCAATCATAGCACGATGGAGACATTGCTCCTCTCACGTGACATTCCCCATTCATTCTCAATTACCCCCCACAAAACCCACCGCACGCCGGGGTTCTGATGATTTTCTATAGATTCCTATGAGAGGAAAGGGAGGCATGACTCCTCTGTGTAACTTTACCTGCGGGTGTCGCTGTTGGGCAGTGTTCCTTAAGAAATACGCGTGACTTGCGCTCTTTTTAATGTCATAATTTGTAATATTTGTGTTGTTTTATATGTAATATGGATTATTTTCTCATCCTGTTTTTTGAGGAGGCACTGCCTCCCTTGCCTACTCGGAGGAAACGTCCCTTCTTACGATACTATACCAGCTGAAGTATCACGATACCAAGTAGTATTGCGATACCATGAAGTATACAAAATGAACCAAACTTTCATAAAAACATGAAAACAGACCAGATTTTCTCTGAATACTTCATTAATGAGAATGAATAACATGATTTTATTACCAATCAAAAGAATCATTGTAAACAAAATTCATCTTAGCACTGCACAGAAGCTGTATGAACTGACATTACGATGTAACATTTATGCATTTACACTTAAATTACAATTGCATAAATAATGTTATGATATTAATGTTTCAAATATAAAAATCTGAATATAGAACGAAAAATGTTGGCGGAAAAAAATGATAGAATAGACCTACTTTTAGATGGTAAAAAATTATAGAATAGGCCTACTTTTAGATGGTAAAAAATTATAGAATAGGCCTACTTTTAGATGGGAGACTAAAGTCGCCAGTAGGTGGCAGCAATTGTTAATGATTAAGTCAATGAATCATTCAACCGATTCGTTCAAAACGGCTTATTTATTCAGGAACGAAGCAAATGACTGTGGCTGCATCCGAAACCGCATACTTCTCTACTATATAGTAGGGGAAAAGCAGTAGGCGAGCGAAAAAGTATGTCCGAATCCGAAGTATTCATAAAAGAGTTGGCGAGAACTACCTGGGTGATGTCTAATTCTCGCGAGATTCGGACGTGCGTCTACTTAAAGTGCGTCCGAATATGCCTACTTATCTACTATATAGTAGGGGAAAAACAGTACGTGAAAGGAGTAGTATGTCCGAAATCCTCAGTAATCATAAATGAGTAGTCGAGAAGTTCCCGGATGGCCTACTGCTCCCGCCCAGATTCTGAAGTGTGCATCCGATGGACACTCTTCTATCCCAGGAGGCCAAGGGGGAGTATACGTCACACTCGAACACGGAGGAGAAAAGCGGCACGGATGTTTTCAAATGTGAGTATTAAAAACCAAAAACTTGGTTACTTGTGTTAAAATTGCATTTGTTGAACTACTGTAGAGGTGTAAAGACGCTAGTCAGTGTAGTATAGTTGTGATTTTGCAGTAAAAACACCGTTTATTGTGTATACAGCTAACAGGGGAGCTTCAATAAACACACGTTCGTCTCCAAAGTGGATTTACATGAATTCCAAACCATATACATCATAAAGTTGATTACTAAATGTTTATTTAACATCTAACATCATTCAATAAGTATTGCAGGTAATGAGTACATCACAATATGAAATACATCTTGAGTGATGTGTGCTATTATGTAGAATTCACTGTCTGTTCCCAACACTTTACATGAATGGAAGTAAATGTACAGGAATGAATGTAAATAAACAAATGTACAATTAATTAGATCTAAGTTATCTATTTTATTTGTCCGTTAGTACTGTTGGTAAATTATATACAGTTGGATAAGAAGTGAGTTAAAACATCATAAACATGTAAATGTAGTATTAAACATGTAAATGTAGCACATAAATCTCAGAGGAAACTTGAATCTTGTCCGGATGTTACAGGGACAGATGAGCACACGTGTGTTTATCCAGTGGAGAGAGGCTGATGAAGGAATGATGGCGTCAATGGCTTTGAGTGAGTACACTACAGAAATTAATACAAATCTATTTAAATATTAACTTGTAGTTTATTTTAATTACTGTAATTTCAAACAGAGTTATTACAGAACTTCTGATTCTTGATGTCGGTATGTTTGCCTGCAAGGCAAGGTGATGGCGGCATTTGTGGGGGAAAGAAACCTGAATAATGACTGATATTATATGTTTGGGTGAACTAACCCTTTAAGCCCCCAAATAGAAACTGTATGCATGCATTTATATTATGGTACCTTGAAAAAGTAAATTTTAAGAAATAATCAGTTTTATTGAGTGTTTGTGCCCAAGACACTAACAAAAAAGGATTTACAAAAATCACATTTACATTTATTTACAGGTTTGTTTTTGGCAGATGCTTTTATCAAAAGTGACATACAGTGCTCTTATTACAGGGATGATCCCCATGAAGTAACCTCGAGTAAAGTGTCTTGATTAAGGATGGTGACAGCTGCGGAGATCGAACCCGGAGATTTATCCCACTACACCACTAAAATAATAAAGCTGAAACAAAAAAATAGCACGTAATTGTAAAAATATTGAATGAAATATGTCAGGAAACAGAATTCTGACATGAATTATTAAACGTTTCAATCAGTTTAAATGTTTTACATGTAGTCTTGTTCATGGAGAGCACATGAATGTTTGGAGCAGACACAGCAGCAGCCAGATTGACCTGCACATCTTCTCCCACTCCTGCTTCAAGGTTGTGGGGTTCAGGGGTCCATCATCATCTTCCTCATCCTCTGGATCAAAGATGTCCCCATTGAGAGGAGCAGCAGTGAGGGACATTATAGATGGCAAAGACAGGTGAAGGTGTTCATCAGCTGCTTCATCAGAATAAAGCTGCAGAATTGGCACAGCTGTGTGAGATGGCAGCAGGGCTGAAATATGCGATTGTAAGAACAAGTTTGAATAAAGCTTTGTTTCATGTGTTGTTGACTTGTATATGTATTTATTTATTGTGATGATTACTTTAATTCATTCTATAACTCATTTATGTTTCCTATTGTCCGTAAATAAAAATATATTTATTTTATTCATGCATTAATTCATTGCTTGACTGTAAATTGAGATGTGTTCACCTTGGTTGTATTTGTCTAGTGTTTATTCATGCATAGCTATGTCATATGACAAAACATTACAATTTGCTTGTTTTAATAATACATTATTTTCTGTAAAAAAATAATATGATTAAGTATTGGTCAGCATTTATTATTAAGTGTTAGGGTGGTCTAGCAATGCTGTTCATTCTGGGGTAATCTTATCTTTAGTAGTAATACATTAGTCTTCTCCAAAGGTGAGATCTTCAAGCAGCTGTCCGACATCTCCTTTGTGCAGATATTGCAAATGCTGATGAAAACCGTACAAGGTAGCGTTGGCAAGTTACTGGTGCTGTGAGGTGTTAGTGCACCTGTCACTCATATCTTTTTTATTATATTATTATTGCAGAACTAACAATGAGCAATCATAATGACAAAAAAAAAAAAATATATATATATATATATATATATATATATATATATATAGATTATATACACAGAAAAAAAGCACAATGAAGGTTAAATATCAGAATAATTCAACATAAGGCTTCAATATATATATATATATATATATATATATATATATATATATATATATATATATATATATATATATATATATTATAAGCGTAAGGGATGAAACGACAGTTAAATTCCATGAGAAAAAGGAAAACAGGAGATTTAAGCCACTTTTGCTTGTGGATAAAATTGTATGCATATAAAATAAAGAAATTAACAACATATTCAAGAGATCGCAATTTTGGGTTTTCATCATATATATTATATATATATATATAGCCTATCTTTAAGGATAAAACTGTGGGTCAGATTAGTAGGGTTAAAAAAATTCAAGATATTTACAGATATGAATTAAACCTGTTGTAAAGTTGTTGCGCTTGTGATAACGTCGTAGGTCACATGATAACGTCAACATGGCGGATTATATCCGGATCACATTCATACTCAATGAGATTAGTACCTACTCTTTTAGGCTCGAAAAGTAAGTACTTACTGAAATGAGATGTGAGTAGGCGATTTCGGACGCAGCCTGTCTTAATGAATGGATTAGTGAGTCAGTGACTCGCCCAATTTGTTCAAAAACAGATTCATTTAGAAACGAAACAAAAACAGCGCTCTTGCTCGTGTCACGAACTATCAGGAGCATTTTTGCCAGCCTATCTTGAAAAAAATCTAACCCTGACTGGAGAGCAGTATGTATATTAAACGACGAGAGTCGTTGCTATTTTCATTTTTAAACACGTGCAGTCTGTATAATGCATATACACACAACTTCATTCTTTATAAATCTCTCCAACAGTGTGTAATGTTAGCTTTAGCCACAGAGCATAGCCTCAAACTCACACAAAATCAAACGTAACCATCTAAATAAATACTTTACTCACATAATTCGAAGCATGCATACAGCATGCATGACGAACATCTTGTAAACATCCATTTGAGGGTTATATTAGCTGTGTAAACTTTGTTTATGCGATGTATATATAGTCGAGAGCTGGTGGGGCAGAGGGAACGCATCTCTTAAAGGGGCCGTGCTGAAAAAAATCAGTGCATAGTTAATGATGCCGCAAAATAAGCAGCTAAAAAAAATATATATATATATATATATGGGGTATTTTGAGCTGAAACTTCACTGACACATTCAGGGGACACCTTAGACTTATATTACATCTTGTAAAAAAACAATCTAGGGCACCTTTAATTGATTTCACATTGACACTTGCACACTGCATTTGTTATTAAAGGTGCCCTAGAACCAGTTTTAATAAGATGTAATATAACAAGCTATATATATATATATATATATATATATATATATATATATATATATATATATATATATATATACATTCATACAGTACAGTCCAAAAGTTTGGAACCACTAAGATTTTTAATGTTTTTAAAAGAAGTTTCGTCTGCTCACCAAGGCTACATTTATTTAATTAAAAATACAGTAAAAACAGTAATATTGTGAAATATTATTACAATTTAAAATAACGGTGTTCTATTTGAATATATTTCACAAAGTAATTTATTCCTGTGATGCAAAGCTGAATTTTCAGCATCTTACTCCAGTCTTCAGTGTCACATGATCCTTCATAAATCATTCTAATATGCTGATCTGCTGCTCAAGAAACATTTAATGTGTACAATTGTACAAAATATTTGTGTACAATATTTTTTTTCAGGATTATTTGATGAATAGAAAGTTCAAAAGAACAGTGTTTATCTGAAATCTAATCTTTTGTAACATTATAAATGTCTTTACTGCCACTTTTGATTGATTTAATGCATCCTTGCTGAAAAAAAGTATTCATTTCTTTAATTTCTTTTCATAAAAATAAAAATTCTTACTGACCCCAAACTTTTGAACGGTAGTGTATAATGCTACAGAAGCTTTGTATTTCAGATAAATGCTGTTCTTTTGAACTTCCTATTCATCAAGGAATCCTGAAAAAAAAAGTACACAACTGTTTTCAACATTGAAAATAATCATAAATGTTTCTTGAGCAGCAAATCAGCATATTAGAATGATTTCTGAAGGATCATGTGACACTGAAGACTGGAGTAACGATGCTGAAAATTCAGCTTTGCATCACGGGAATAAATTACTTTGTTAAATATATTTAAATAGTACACAGTTATTTTAAATTGTAATAATATTTCACAATATTACTGTTTTTTACTGTATTTTTAATTAAATAAATGTAGCCTTGGTGAGCAGACGAAACTTCTTTTAAAAACATTAAAAATCTTAGTGGTTCCAAACTTTTGGACTGTACTGTATATACACCATATTGCCAAAAGGGTCGCCTGCCTTTACGTGCACATGGGTTTAATATGGAGTTGGCCCACTGTTAGGTTTTTGCTCCTAATTCGTGCCTCATCCCAGACCTCTTACTTGGCAATTGAATGAGCAATCACTCAGCGCTGTGGGAGAATATAATCTCATTTATTGATAAGAAAAGAGAGAATATATAGAAAGAGTACAAGGGGTGTAGTATAGGTTCAGCCAATGAGAGAGAGAATACATCATATGGCTCATGATATAGGAATGTGATACATATAGAAAAACAAGTCTAAATATGGTCATCTCCCGGTTAACTATCCAGGAGTTCCTTGCTATCCCAAAGACCTTCTCCTATGCTTTGTAATACAAAAATCAAGGGACCATTCCCTGTCTCCCATTCGATCCTAGTAGAGCCTTGTTCCTTATATGGGAATGGTTCCGGTACATAAAGAAAACCATATGTTTAAACATAGGATAGCTTCAGCCGTGAACAAAGAAACCTCTGTCCACTTTCCTTCAATGCTGAGACCAACATAAAATCTATCAGTTGCCCCTTTTGGCAATAAAATTGCCACACCCAAGTCTCAGCATTACTTTTTCATATACAAATACAATCACTTTCTTTACCTTCAAAATCACAACATTCTTCATCAAACATTTCCTTCATTTTTCTTCAAAATTACTAACATTTAACAGTTCTATTCATCAAAGCATATTGAGAGGATACAAAGTTGTTCATGCCACGATTAATCAAAGCTCTAATAAATGGAATAATACAACAGATAATAAATGTCATAATTAATAGTATTACACCTATAGGAATCAAAGCAGATACAAGCATTTGTTGCCATCCTGTGAGCCATGCTAAGAACCCACTTTGATTATCAGTAACTTCTCGTTCTTGTAATTCTTGAGCAATTCTTGTCATATTTTTTAAACCCTCTGAAATTAAATGACCATCTGCATCATTTTCAGGGATATAAGTACAACAAGAGGTACCAACAATAACACAGACTCCTCCTCCTGCCGCAGTTAATTGATCTAAAACTAGCCTGTTTTGCAGGGCCGTTAAACGGAGCCTTCGGAGTTCCTGTTGAACACCAGCCAATGTGTCTCTTGTAGTATTGATAAATGAAATTAGCTCATATCTTGTAACCTCAACTTCAATTTGAAGACTAGAGACACCTATTCCTGGAAACACTGCTTCAAAGAATCTTTCAGTACCAGTCCAGAGTCGATGTTGCTTTGGTACTGGATTATCTCTGCTTAAACTACTAGTTGAACTGCGGCTAGAGAGGGAGCGTTTCTTTTTCTGTTTTTGTTTTGTCATAACGTGAGGTTTGTGTGGTCTAATAACCATGGAATATTCTTCCAAAGTTACTAGAGCACATCTTCCACTCCAATTTTCTGGAAGAGTAGTGTAGACTTTATGTCCACACAGCCAAAACCAATCTTTTACAGCTCTAGTTCCCCATGAAGCAGGAACATATCTATAGCAATTTTGACCTGGCACAAGTGCACAATGTTTAGAACACACATCTGGAATAAAAGGATTAGCCCATCCATAAGCAATCATAGTAGATATAGGATGTGGTGTTCCTTTAGAACACTCAGTCATATTAGCTTTTGGATAATGCAAAATACAACTCATACAACAAGACATATTTTCTACCTCGCAATGATGGTATGTTCGATTACATTTACTTTTAGGAATTACCCCCAGTCTCACTGTTCCAGTTTCTCTTTCCATACATAACAGTGAGTCTGGAATAGAGCCAATGGTTGTCACTTTAGCATGTACTTGCGTTGCAAGCATCATTATTCTACTTTTTCCACAACTCCATATTGCAGTTCTATTTGGAGCCATCATTCCAGTAATGCTAAAAAAAAGAGGACATTCTAATTCTTCTTCTGTCCTTGGTGATTTAACGTCTACATGTGGTCCAGAAGCACTATGTGGCATTTTGGTGCAAACATAACAGTCACCTGTTTTTCCTTCAGATTTGGCAGTGTAGTTAGCTAATCTCCACCACATGTTAGCTGCAAAGGCATGTGGTTCTTCTTCATAATGTACCCAAGTTTCATTACCAGTGCTAACAGCAGCTTGTATGTGAATAAACACATTTGTCAGCACAACCAGGTAAAATATCAATTTAGCAATCATGGCCAGAGAGCTTAGATGATAATTATTGCTGGTTCTAAATCTCTAGCAATCTCCTTTTTCTTCTCCTCGTTGAACGTCTTGGTTCACCTTCCTTCGGATCTTTCCTTGGCTCACTGGCTTCCTTCTACTTATTGACCAGAACGTTCCCCTGGCATGGAGCTGCTTTCAGTCGACTGGCATGGATCCACTGCGGCTGGAAGTCAGTCAGCACTCCTGTTCTCGTCACAGCAATCACTGTGGCGGGCCCCAGATATTTCGGCTCACCCAGTTTTGTGGGCTTCAGACACTTAATCAGCACCTGTTGTCCTGGAACGAAAGGATGAGTGGGTTTTTCTGCAGGAAGAGGGAGAGAGAGAGACACATCACCATTGATGCTATTCAAAGTTTTAATTAGGGAATCCACATAATCCGTGATGATCACCTCCGTGTCACCTGTGGAAATATTGCCAGCGCGACCTCTGACCCATGGGGTCGGGAAAGGTCTACCCATAAGGATTTTAAATGGAGACATCTTTGTTGTTGCTGATAGACGATCTTTGATAACCCTATTCATGTTCTCAACTTGTCCACTAGATGGAGCATGAAACGGTATATGTAAACTCCAGGTAATATTAAGCTCTTTGGCTAACAATTGTGTGACTTTGGAAGTGAACGGTGTTCCATTATCACTATCTATAACCATTGGTATACCAAAACGCGGTATAATGTCCTTAGCCAGAACTTTAACTACCGTCTGTGCATTTTCTTTTCCACACGGAAAAGCTTCAGGCCATTTAGAAAATCTGTCAACAATCACAAGCAAATATTTATTATTTCCGCAAGGAGGCATATGCGTAAAATCAATTTGCAAGTGTTGAAATGGTAGCTCAGGATGTGGTAAAGCGTCATGTTTAGTTGCCTTGTGCTTGTTGGTTTGAGCACACACCAGGCAAGCATCCAATATCAACAGAGTATTTCTTCGAACATTTGCTATGCAATAAGATCGATTCAACATTTGTATCACTTTCTTTTTTGACACATGTGATACACCATGATAATATCTACATAGCATAACAATCGCAGATGCAGGTAGTGCAAGTCTACCTTGTTTGTCTCTCAAGATTCCAATTTGATCTGGTTTTACTTCATTGTCTGACCAGTAAGTCAAATCAGCTTGCGTAGGGTTAGCTTGTAATATTTTAATGTCCAAATCATTAGTCAATAATGAATTCATCATAGGCACATCTGTGCCCCTTTCACCTACATGTGGACTTAACATTACTTCTTTAGCAGCCCATTTCGCTATTTCATCTACAAATCTATTTCCTTTGGCTTCATCTGTTACTCCTGACGCATGTCCTGCTACTTTAATAACAGCGAGTTTTGATGGTTGTTGTGCTGCATTAATGAGCTCCGCTACAATACTATGGTGAGCAATTGGCTTTCCATCTGAGGTTTTAAAATTTCTTTCTTCCCACAATTTAGCAAAATCATGTACTATGCTATACGCATATTTAGAGTCAGTGTATACATTAACACACTGATCTTTTGCCAATTGACAAGCTCTCGTTAAAGCAATTAATTCTGCAACTTGCGCTGACCTGTATGGCAAAGAGTATGCCTCAATTACACGATCAGGTAATTCAACAATAGCATACCCACACAAGTATACATTATCATTTGGCTTGAAACAGGATCCATCAATATACCAATTCTTCCCCTCCTCCAGGACAGATGTAGAAACATCTGGCCTTGCAGGCAGTCGAAATCTGGATTCTGTCCAGGCACTCGTGATCATCACTCTCAAATTCACCTTGCGTCAGCAATCTGTGCAAATGTACAGTAGGGCCATGAATAACAGAAGTTGGCTTCAAAATCAAATTAGCAGTAGCTAATAATATAGCTTCATAGCCAGAGCGGTGTTGAGCAGTCATATGTTGAGTAGAAATATTACTCATAATGACTCCTACCTGATGAGAGGTATGCACTATCAATTTATGTGATAACACAATTTTTTCAGCATCTTGTACCATGATCGCTATGGCAGCCACTGCACGCAAACAAGCAGGAAGTCCCCTGGCTACTGAATCCAGAGTTTTAGACAAATAAGCTATGGGACGAAAAGTACTCCCATGCTCCTGGGCCAGGATTGCTGCGGCTGTACCCCCACTTTCATGCACGTACAGGTGAAAGTCTTGAGTGTATTTTGGGAGGCCGAGTGCAGGAGGTTTCATAAGGGAGTATTTCAAATGTCTGAATGCTTGATCCATCTCAGCTGTCCATGTGATGTCCTCTGTGTCCCCCAGAGTAGCAGTTCGTAGGACTTTATCATACATGGAACAGTTGGGCACCCATGATCGGCAATAATTAACCAGTCCCAGGAAGCTTTGCATCTGCTTCCGTGTTGATGGGTGCTTGAAAGTAGCAATAGCCTTCACTCTGTCAGCAGACAATTGCACTTTGCCCTGTGACAGTTCATGTCCAAGGTATTCAACCCTCCTCTGTACCGACTGTAGTTTCTCTCTTGAGGCTTTGAAACCAGCCTCTGCCAAAATGTTGCACACAATTTTAGAGGCAGCAGCACACATGTCCTCAGTTGCTCCTGTGATAAGGATGTCATCTGCATATTGAAGCAGACATGTGTTTGGAGGAAGTTTGGCATTTTTCAGCGTAGCGTGCACTACAGCAGAGAAAACAGCTGGAGAATCTCTGAACCCTTGTGGGAGTCTTGTCCACGTTAACTGTGAATTTTCCAAGGTAAAAGCAAACAATGGCTGAGTTTGGCGATCAACAGGAATGCTGAAGAAAGCACTGGAAATATCTAAAACAGTAAAAAAAGAATGTTCAGAAGGAATAGAATTAATTATAGTTTGCACATCAGGTACAATAGGAGACAATGGTGTTACCAACTCATTAACTTTTCTCAAATCTTGAGTTAAACGCCAAGAACCATTTGCTTTCTTAATCGGATTAATTGGTGTATTATAAGGTGAATGAGTGTGCACCAGAATGCCTTGAGCCAGTAATTTATCAATAACAGGAAGAATACCCTCCACCTTTTCTTTTGAGAGGGGGTACTGTTTCTGATACACAGGCTTGTCTGTTATTAGCTTGGCAACATAGGGCTGGACATCAATGAATCCTGCGTCATCCTTATGGGCCGCCCACAACTTGGGGTTAACGCCCTCAATTTCCTGTTTGAGCTCAGTTGCAGAATCGTCCTCAAGGAGAGCATTTCCTGTATCAACAGTGAGAGAAAAGGCTGCAGGAAAAATAAGTTGTAGAGAGTCAGCATTAAAATTAAGTTGAATACCTAATTTATGTAAGAGATCACGTCCCAGAAGAGAAAATGGGGAATTCGGTATTATCGAAAAAGCATGCATTTTAAACAATGATGGGATATCATTAGAAGTAACCGGAAATGTTGGTGTCATTTCACATCTCACAGGTACACCATTGATTCCCACAGAGTTTACATGTTTTCCTGTAATCGAGCCCTCATAAACAAGAGAGGATAACGATGACATCGTTGCCCCCGTATCTATGAGAAAAGCATAGGGTTTATGGTCAACATTTAATTCAATAAACGGCAAAACAGTTGACACATTCGGATAACTCAAAGAAATCAATGAAAAATTATCAGAAGAGGGCTCAGTCGAACTCAGTCATTGCTGCCAGGAAATGGGATACACTGGATTTTGTCTGTCAGTCTTTGCAGAAGGAAGCACAAGTGGGGGCTTTTGCTGCAAGCCACCACCAGAGCCCTTCTTCTTCTGCTTGTCTGACCTCCGTCTCAAATCCCAAACCTTTTTCCTACAGTCACGTTCCAGATGTCCTGGCTTGCCACAATAAAAACAGCGTCTCACGTTTCCAAATTGTTGTGGACGAGGATTCACAGCAGCATTCACTTGAAGCATTGCAGGAGTTTTGCCCCTGGAGACATCAAAAGCTCCAGCAGAGGAAAGCTCACGCAAGCATCGTCCCAATTCATCAACAGAAATGGTAGTAATATTTGGAGTAGTTATACGAATTAACTGTGCAGTTTCTTTGTTCATATTATTTAGGAACGTATTTAAGAACAATGGACAATTTTGATCAATAGGAATCGCAGACTCCTCAACCCATGCATGTTTAAATCTGTTAAAGAATGCAACAGGGCTTTCACCAGTTCTCTGTTTGGTATTGGCTGCATGCGAGATGTCTTGTTTAGCAGAAGACACTTTTAACAAAAAAGCAGTCAATTGTTTGAAAAAAACTTTAAGTTTACCTGAGCTGGCCCAAATCCAATCACCTATTTCGTCCTCATCCTCCGAATCAGTGATTAGAAGCACTCGTGAAGGTTTAGACAAATCAAGGGGCTTCGAATCTCCAGCTTTCTGAGAGACAACACGACGAACAGGCGGTGTATCGTAGATGGGGTTTAAGTAATCAACTTCTTCAATCATTTCCTCCTCTGTGATTTCCGCAGGCAGTGTTTTAGTCAAAATAAAACGATAATCTCGTCCCGTCAATTGACTGTAAGTAGTTAACCGTTGTAGCACTGCCACAAATTGATGTGGTGACCTAGCTGGATCAGGCAGATCTTTGCAAATAGCCACTGCCTCCGTAACACTCAGAGGAGTAATTTTGTAACCATCTGGAAGCTGTACAAATGGAAAAACTTCAGTTGTGGACGGCAACTGCGGATACAATCGATTGGTCAAGGGCTTTGGAATTTCAGCAGAAACAACACATTCATATGGAGGAAGGGACGCATCAGGTTTCAGCTGAGACTGAGAGGGAGAGCTGTCTTGTTTTTTCAGCTCTAAAGTTTTCATCTTCATCCAAGCTTTATATGCATCTTTCATATAATCAATTGCCCATCCTGGGTCACCCCAAGAACTAAAGATCATATCTTTTGCAGCACGCATATCTTCATCTTTAAAAGAACCATCGCGGGGAAACGGATCTAATTGTATTTTCCCTTCTGACCATCCCGCGAGATTAGAGAGATAGGGTTCTGTAAAAAACGCTTTATTATTGCGATTCATGAAATCCCTCGGGGTTTCCCCCATCAACGGTCGACTAATCGTTTCACCCATTTGAAACAGCCAACAAAGATCTCTCCTTTGCTTTAATAAAAACCTTACAATTTCAGAGAATGGCCAAACAAAATACAAATTAAAGTCTGCAGCTTTATATTAACTTGTTAGTATTTTTGGCAAAAAGAAAAATTTTAAATTCAGTATTATTCATTCAACTGCCAACAAGGACCTGAGGATATCACCATGAAATGGACTAAGAGAGAGAAAATCTTCAACTCAAACTCATCTATTCCCTTCCCACGCATATATAATCCGTGAGGATAACACCAAAAAATGAAAGGGTGATCAATCCTCTTTCACTCGTCCCGTATTCATCAAAATACGAGGATATCCACTTTTAACAAATATGAAAAAAGTGCGGCACAAAAATACAAGGATCAATTTCTCAACAGACAGTAAGATGCACTTAAGCATTTTATTTCTTACCTGTCTGGAGAAATCCCAGACGAGCCCCCAAATTGTTAGGTTTTTGCTCCTAATTC
This sequence comes from Chanodichthys erythropterus, assembly GCF_024489055.1. Classification (NCBI taxonomy): domain Eukaryota; kingdom Metazoa; phylum Chordata; class Actinopteri; order Cypriniformes; family Xenocyprididae; genus Chanodichthys; species Chanodichthys erythropterus. The sequence goes on from NC_090226.1 coordinate 24,806,563, forward strand.
GTGCCTCATCCCAGACCTCTTACTTGGCAATTGAATGAGCAATCACTCAGCGCTGAGGGAGAATATAATCTCATTTATTGATAAGAAAAGAGAGAATATATAGAAAGAGTACAAGGGGTGTAGTATAGGTTCAGCCAATGAGAGAGAGAATACATCATATGGCTCATGATATAGGAATGTGATACATATAGAAAAACAAGTCTAAATATGGTCATCTCCCGGTTAACTATCCAGGAGTTCCTTGCTATCCCAAAGACCTTCTCCTATGCTTTGTAATACAAAAAGCAAGGGACCATTCCCTGTCTCCCATTCGATCCTAGTAGAGCCTTGTTCCTTATATGGGAATGGTTCCGGTACATAAAGAAAACCATATGTTTAAACATAGGATAGCTTCAGCCGTGAACAAAGAAACCTCTGTCCACTTTCCTTCAATGCTGAGACCAACATAAAATCTATCACCCACCCAAGTGTGTTTATGGGAATTTTTGACCATTCTTCTAGAAGCACATTTGTGAGTTCAGGCAGTGATGGTGGCGAGAAGGCCTGGCTCGCAGTCTCAGCTGTAATTCATTCCAAAGGTGTTCTATCGGGTTGAGGTCAGGGCCCTCATTTATCAATGGTGCGTACGGACAGATTTGTGCGTAGTGAGTGCGTAAGAACAGTTTCACACAAAGTGTGGGATTCACCAACTTGTACTTAAATGTAGAAATGTGTGTAAATATAAGCACACCTCTGAGCATGCTTACGCAGATAATCTAGTGGTAGAATAGTGACACTACACACAAAGATCATTTAAGAGTGTCACAGTATGCATTAAGCAATCCATATGTCCTGTGTTTCCTTTATTTATAAAACACTCAATTTATCAATTGTCTAGTTTTACACACAGTTCGTAATTGGTGTCACTGTAAAACAAAACAAAACAAAACAAAAAAACAAACAAACAAAAAATTATGGTTAAGTAAATAATACAGAAAAACAAAAACAAAAAAACCCCAAAACAAAACAAATGCAAGTTATTTAGTAGTACTCAATTTAAGCTTGTAGAAATTACAGTGAAAACATCAACATTATAAAATTAAGTAAAACTACTCAACTTTTTTGATACTGGTGTTCCCATCATGCACTGGGCCTTGAATAATTAATGAGGTCAATTTTTTGCTGTTTTCCAGCTGTTTTTACACTGTTTTATCATTGCTTTTGTGGTTAGGTTTAGTAACTTAACATTTTGTGACATTTGGAGCTAATTTTCTACTCAAAATGCCACAATCACGCTCAAAAATGTTCCATCGAATGTTACCGTCATTGTGTGTTGTGTACCAAGTATTGAGGTCTCTGTGTTCAACAATAGCATTACTTTTAATGTGTAGATATGATGTCTATACAATATCTTTCATATTATCTGCTTAGATGTTTCCAAGTAAAAGCATACACATCAACAGCATGGTTTCATTCAGTGTTATATTGTTTTGTGTAAAATGTATTGCAAGAGAGTTTTAAACTAAATAGAAATTACTCAACTTTTTACTGATAAAGTTAAAGTTACTTATAATTTTACTTATCTTAGCTAAGTAGAGTAACTTAAACCCATATTTGAAATTTGCTTAAATAGTTTATGTGTGCAAAAACTTAGGTAAAAATTAACTTTATCTTTATTTTATATTGCATTATTGGAAGACTTTGCAAACAATGCGCTCCAGAGAGCACATTTTCCAAGATCATGCTGATCTGCTTGGCAAGAGCTCTCTTTGCTATTATTGCGGTGTGGAAAAAACACAATCACGTGACTTTTAAAGGGAAGTTTTGTCACCATATATGGTTCATTGGAGGCGTTTCCGAATGCTAATGACCGTGAACGTGAATGAGCATGGCACTTACGCACATGTGGGATTTCCCTTTCAAGGGAACTCGCGCTGCGTAAAAACGCTATGGGAACGCCTCTGCGTGATGTCGTCTGAAGCACGTATACAATCTGTCCAATCAGGAGACGGAACGTCATAGGCGGGTGACGTCACTGACCAGGAACCATAAAGCCAGCCCGAAAACACTGTCATTCAGCTTCTGTGTCTTCAGCAAGCGCTTCGTGTGATACTGTCTGTCCTATTTATTGTTGTCTGTCTATTGCAAAACTGCTTTTTGATATGGCGAGTGAACAACTCTACAGGAAGTGTGTGCACCCTTGTCCGCGTTTTATCCCGGACGGGGACACACAAGTAATGTGTGTTGTTTGTTTGGGAGTGCAGCATGCCCAGGCAGCTCTCGAGGGGGCTGCTTGTGTGCATTGTGAGCAGATGCCTCTGTGTACGCTGTGCTCCCGCCGAGCCCTCTTCGAGGAGGGTGGCTCGGCTCGCGTTCCTCAAGGCTCGGGTCCCTCGGGTGAGTTGTGCGCCTCGGCTTCACACAATCGGTCACTTGTTACTATGGCGACGTTGGTATGGCGTTCCCATAGCGTTTTTACGCAGCGCTAAGTTAAACATCGACTGGCCAGCCGAAAAGCAAGAGCAGACCGTGAAAAGTAAACTGGATGAACGCTTTCTGCCATCTCGGTCTGCTCAGCCTCCATGTCGGGCATTACCCTTCTTTCCAGATCTCCACACTGAGGTGTTGAGATCCTGGAAGAAGCCGGTATCTACCCGTGTTTACACACCTCAGACCTCCATATATAGCAATGTGGCAGGAATGAGGAAACACGGGTATGGGGCGATGCCAAGAGCGGAAGAGACGCTTGCGAGCCATCTCTCCCAGCAGGCGGCATCGTCCCTTAAAGCCCCGACGTTGCCCACTAAGCCGCTCAAGACTACTTCAGCGCTAGTGGGCAAAGCGTACTCGGCAGCAGGTCAGGCTGCAGCATGCTTGCATACTATGTCCATCTTGCAAGCATATCAGGCTGATCTGCTGAAGGATTTGGGGGATTTTGGAGGATTTGATCTGATCCAGGAGTTACGCCTTACTGCCGATCTCACCCTCCGTGCCACCAAGGAGACAAGTCTGTCGGCCGTTCTATGTCTTCCTTGGTGGCTACGGAGCGGCACTTGTGGCTTAATCTCACTGAGATTAAGGACAAAGATAAAGCGTTTCTCCTAGATGCCCCACTGAATCCTTCCAACCTGTTTGGTGATGCTATTTCTACCGTCACCGACAGGTTCCAAGAGGCAAAGAAACAGTCTGCAGCCTTGCAGCAGTTTCTTCCTCGACGGGCCCTTCCCCCTGCTGCCGGGCGAGGGCAGCAGGGACCGAGTACAAGCTCCTCGAAACACAGACAACACCAAAAGCAGAGTGTTGCTACCCGGGGTCCCCCTCCAAGGAGTTGGGAACCGGATCAGCGCGCTCAGCCGAAGTCCTCGAAGGGCAAGACAGATCTGAGGGCCGTCATTGCCGCTAAGAGGGCTTCAAAGAAATCCTGACGCCATAAGAACCGTCAGGATTCTGAGGGCGGTCCCTACCGAAGTCACACAGCATTCACCTCATTACACGGTGCCTGTGTGTCCTCAGTGCAACATGAGGTTAAAGATCCATTGATGCAATAATCATTGAAGATTGAAGACTTTCTTTATAGCCTGTGTGTGTGTGTGTATATATATATATATATATATATATATATATATATATATATATATATGAAGAGTTTCGTTGCAAAATGAGATAAATCCATTTTTTTAATTTTTCAAAAATCTTGTTTTTTGGTTGTGCATTCCAATTAATATCAATTCAACTGCAGTTGGTTTGTTTTGATTTAAACCTTCATAACTTAAAAAATACAGCTACGTAGCACCATAAAACAAAATAATAACATGATAACATAATAATAAACATGTTTTGACAAAAATTTTAAAAACGGATTTCTCTCGTTTTGCAACGAAACTCTTCATATATTGCCAAAAGTATTGGGACACTCCTCCAAATCATTGAATTCAGGTGTTCCAATCACTTCCATGGCCAAAGGTGTATAAAATCAAGCACCTAGGCATGCAGGCTGCTTCTGATCAAGGTCTCTTTTATTTTCAAAGATAACAAACAAAAGATAAACAATATTCACATGAAATAGTCAAGTCAAGTTCCTGTACATACAAACAACCCAAACAGCTCCCCTATGCCCCCCACCCAGATGTACTGGACCCCAACAAATTACCATGCAACCAGACATACTCAGATATGAGTCTGCAGATTCATACATATATAATTCAAATATCTAAATAAAATAAAATGACATCATCAATAAATAATAATAAAAAAATAAAAAAATAAATAAAAAAATAAAAAAATTACAAACACATATGCATTGCACACACAATTGGGTTACATAGACATGTTAATAGCTGCCGTGCCTTCTACAAAGGAGATAAAAGGCTGCCAGATTGTATAGAATTTTCTAGTGGACCCTCTTACAGTGTATCTAATTTTTTCTAAGTGAACATAACTCATAACCTCCCTAATCCATTGGCCATATGTTGGGGGGAGAGCATCTTTCCATTTGAAAAGAATAAGCCTCCTGGCCAACAAAGAGCAGAAGGCCATCATATTTAGGTGGCGCCCAGAAAAGGTGGCATCTACCGGAGCCACACCAAACAATGAAATCAAAGGAGATGGTTGTATTGTTCTTCCACATATTTCAGAGAATGCCTCAAAGATGGACTGCCAAAAATTATGCAGCTTAGGGCACAACCAAAACATGTGTAATAGTGTGGCAGGAGCCTGTCTGCACCGATCACACGTAGGATCAATACTCTTTTTAATTCTAGACAATCTATCCTTGGTCCAGTGAAGACGGTGCACTATTTTAAATTGAACCACAGCATGTCTGAGGCATATAGAGGAAGAATAGATACGCTGTATAATTTTTTGCCAGGTTTCTTCTGAAATCGTTTCATTTAGGTCTGTTTCCCATTTAATTCTTAGGCAATCGAGACTATTCAAGTTATATGTATTGAGCAATGTATAAATTCTGCCTATTACTTGTTTTATGTTAACTTTACATTTTAAAATTGTTTCAAGCAGAGATTCAGAAGGCCTCACAGGAAAACAGTCAGAATTAGAGGCCACGAAACCTCTAAGCTGCAGATACCTGAAGAAATGCGATTTATGGAGACCATACTTCTGTTGCAATTGTATAAAGCTGGCAAATCTATTCCTAATGTAGAGGTCAGATAATGTACCTATCCCATTTCCTGCCCAAACACTAAAAGCTTCATCCATCATTGATGGGACAAACATATGATTCTTTATCAATGGTGCATCAAGTGAGAGATCAGTGAGATTAAAGGTCCTTCTAAACTGATTCCATGTTTTAACTGAATGGATAACAACTGGATTATTGGTGAAGGCTGAGATAGGCTGTTTAAAAGGTAGTTTGGAACATAATAAAGCTGCTGGGGAGGTAGATCCAATGGATGTCCTCTCCAGCACCATCCAATCAGTACTATTGACATCCGTGAAATCATTTCTCAACCAATACAGCAGTGCTCTTATATTAGCAACCCAATGGTAATACATAAAATTTGGAAGTGCCATACCACCCATTGCACGGGGCCTCTGTAATATATTTTTATTAATCCTGGGCTGCCTTTTATGCCATATAAAGGATGTAATCTGACTGTTTAAACTGGAAAAAAAGATTTTGTTAGATAGAGAGGAAGAGATTGAAACAAATATAAAAACTTAGGGAGAATATTCATCTTAATCGTATTGATCCTCCCTCCTAAGGAGAGAGGCAGAGGGTCCCAACGCTCAAGGTCTTGTTTAAGGCTGCTTAAGAGGGGATTATAATTAGCCTTAAAAAGATCCTTGTGGTCATGTGTGACCCATATACCTAAATATTTAATTTTTTTAGGACTAAATTTAAAAGGGATTGACCCAAGATATGATCTATCTACAGAAGAAATAGGCATAAGTTCACTTTTCTGAAAGTTGACTTTATAGCCAGATATTTTTCCGAACTTTGTGAGTAGACTCGATAATTCAGGAAGACTGGAGAGGGGATCCGATATGAATAATAACATGTCATCTGCATAAAGTGACACTTTATGCTCTGAACCCGCCCGGTGTATCCCCTTGATGGTGGGGCACTGCTTCAGGGCTAATGCGAGTGGCTCAAGTGCAACGGCAAACAAAAGTGGTGAAAGAGGACACCCCTGCCTCGTGCCCCGCTTCAGTTCAAAGTAGGTGGATAAGTTATTATTGGTGCGAATCGCAGCCACTGGGAGCGTGTATAGGAGTCTGATCCAGGAGATGAATTTAGGGCCAAAATGAAACGCTTCTAAAGTCTTGAAAAGATAGTCCCACTCCACCCTATCGAACGCTTTTTCAGCGTCGAGGGATAACATCACTTCAATATTGCCAGGATCGTGTGGAGTGGGACAATATAAGATATTAAATAGACGCCTGATATTGAAAAATGAATAACGATTTTTTATAAATCCTGTCTGATCAGACGAAATAATAGAGGGGATAATATTTTCAAGACGACGCGCCAAAATCTTGGCAAGAATCTTTGCGTCTGTATTCAGCAACGAAATAGGGCGGTACGAACCGCAATTGAGGGGATTTTTATCCTTTTTAATTAATAGAGAGATTACTGCTTGACGTGTGGTTGGGGGCAAGGAGTTGTTGGCTAAAGATTCTTGATATACTAACAATAACAGAGGAGATAGCTCCTCAGAAAACTTTTTGAAAAATTCGGTTGAGAAGCCATCTGGCCCTGGAGATTTGCCACTTTGCAAGGCACCAATTGCTGACACTATCTCCTTAACTGAGAGATCCCTTTCTAGTTCAGCTGAGAATTCTACACTTACAGAAGGCATTTTTAGGAATCTAAAAAAGTCTTCTAGGAGAACAGGATTGTTGGGCCCATCTGAAGTATATAATAATTGGTAGAATTTTCTGAAACAGGAATTTATCTTCTCATTATCAGTGCATTTTAGACCACATTCATCATTAATTTCAGGAATTGTTTGATTTGCAGTTCTTTGGCGCAACTGGTGAGCAAGTGCTCGGCCGGACTTTTCCCCATGTTCATAATGACCATGTCTTGATTTGGAGATAAGGTATTCAGCATGTCTGGTAGACAGGAGATCAAACTCTGTCTGTAATGACAAGCGTTTCTTAATTACATCTGCTGAAGGGGTATAACCATGCAGCCTGTCTAACTCTAATATCTCATCTGATAATTTTTTAATACGTTCAGTGTTGGCCCTTCTTTTATTTGCACAGTATGAAATAATTTGACCCCTTAAATATGCCTTTAGCGACTCCCAAACAGTAGATGACGACATCCCTGGGGTTTGGTTGATGTCGAGAAACACTTTAATTTCAGATGATATGAACTTAGTAAATTCATCTTCTGACAGAAGCAGAGGGTTAAACCGCCATGCACGATATGTAGATTGTGTATCAGGAATGTACATTTTCATGATTAAGGGACCATGATCCGAGATGACCATAGCCCCGTAATCACACTCTTTCGTGAGATGCAGAATTCTTTTGTCCAAGAAAAAGTAATCAATACGTGAATACGTCTTATGCACCGGGGAAAAGTATGAGTACGCCCTAGAGGTGGGGTTACGAAACCGCCACACATCCGCTACACCATAGGTCTTCAGGAAGAGCTGAATAGTGTGAGCTGACTTTGTCAGGGATGTCCTCTTAGAAATATTCCTATCTAAAAGAGGAGAAAGTACACAATTAATGTCACCACCGAGTATAAGATGATGTGATGACAGGTCTGGTAGATGATAAAAAAAATTTGTGAAGAATGTAGAGTCATCCCAGTTCGGGGCATAAATACAGGCTAAAATAACTGGGAGCGAGTATAATTTTCCTGCCACAATGACATATCGCCCTGCGGAGTCAGATTGCACATGAGATGCCGTGAACTGTACTTTTTTACTTATCATAATAGCAACACCCCTAGCCTTTGAGCAAAAATTTGATTGATACACCTGGCCCGCCCATCCCCTAACCAAGCGAGAACTATCACAAGCACGTATATGGGTCTCTTGTAAGAATGCAATATCTGCACTGAGCTGTTTTAAGTGCGAGAATACTTTTTCAATTTCACCGGATGATTAAGTGATTTGACATTCCAGCTTATGAAGTTAACAGGGCAACCATCATAACCTCTTGTATTATTTATATTGGCCATATTGTGTATACAGAGAGGTGAGCACCATATATGAAACCCAAAGACACAAGAACATAAAAAACAAACGTACACAAAAATAAAATAAAAGTCTGGCAAAGTAGCACCAGTTCGTAGATCGGTCCAGTAGTCCCACCCTCCCCCCTCCCCTCCTCATCACCCAAATGAACAAGGTGATCACAACAACCCTCAGAAAAAAATCCACACATTAAGTGCTTGTGGTTGGGAACGCTAAAGCCAAGCACTCGGGCTCCCGTCGAGCCTCCAACAAAAATAAAATAGAGATGGTAAAGTGTAGAGTAAAATAATTCAGTACCATGCTCGGTAAACTTATATATAAAATATATTTATCACACTGAGTATCAAGACTAAACTGAGTTAACTTCCTTAAATAACATTAAATCAGGTGTAATGACTCTTTACAGAAAGCTATCTATGACTGACATAATTAACCTAAAAAAATGATCAGGAACAGAGGCGACGTGCCTTTCATTTCAGCTTGGGCTAAACCATGCTGAGCCAAAAAAGATAGTATGTCAGTCTAAGGGCACATACTTCAAGGTGGTCAACATTGGGACAGTATACAGAGAAAAGTAAACATTGTGTTGTGAATTTGTACCTCATGACATCTGGCACAGTAATATACACATGATTACCACACCCGCAGAATTAACGTCAGAGGTATTATGCTCAGTTGAAAATATCAGTCTCATGAACATTCTGCGGCCTCCGTGGAAGGGAGAATATTCTTCTTGACATAAGTCATAGCTTTGTCTGGGTCAGTAAACTCCCTGTCCTCCCCTCTGTACGTGACCTGAAAACGCGCTGGAAACAAAATCCCGTACCGGACTCCCTGTCGGTCGCGAAGCAGTTTCCTCACCTCTGTGAATGCAGCCCGAGCTTTTGCCACAGTTGCCGTGTAGTCCGGGAAGATGGTAATTGGTTCCCCGTTGAAACGGAGCGGACCCCGGGTGCGAGCGCATCGTAGTACCTGGACACAATCTTGGTAATAATGAAGCTTAGCAACGATGGCGCGAGGTTTTCCGCCCGGCTTCTTCGGCCCTAAGCTCCGGTGCGAGCGGTCGATTAACGGCTCTTTATCCAACTGTAGCACTTCAGATAGCAGCTTTGATACAGAGGTTGTAGTACTGGAGTCGGGAGTTTCGGGTACACCAATGATTCTTATGTTACATCTCCTCATCCGCCCTTCCATATCCTCACACTTCGATTTCAGTTCTGCCATTTCTGCCTTCATCTCACTCACAGAATTTTGTAAAGCAGCCACTTCATCTGAGAAAGCTGATAGCCCCCCCTCTACCTCCTTGATGCTAACTTTCACCTGGTCGATCTCAGACTTCAGCGCCGCGGTGTTATTAATTATCTCAGTTTTCACCTCCTTCAGCTTATTCTTGAGCATTTCGAAGTCGTCAGCGAGAGCATTTTTCAGCTCTGACTTTATCACCGCTGAGATGTCCGCTTTCAGAGAGAGAAGGATTTCTGATTTTAATACTTCTACGTCCATCTCACGCGGCGCAGGTGAGGGCGGGGTCGCTTTAGCTGGGCTCTTGGCAGCACTTTGGTCCGAGGAGGTATTGGGCCTTGTTTTGGAGGTTTCAGTATACTTAAATTTCTTCAGCCTCGTGTCCATCAGGGCCCCGCCGTGGACTTGTTCCACTATCCGATGTAGTTCAGTAATAGTTCAGTTTTACGGAAAGGAATACACCTTACGTTTTGGTTAAATTAAAGGTTCAACGGGAGCTCGCGTCAAACACAGCCTCACTCCATTACGGCCAAGCCACGCCCCCGCATGCAGGCTGCTTCTACAAAATTTTGTGAAAGAATGGGTCGCTCTCAGGAGCTCAGTGAATTCAAGCGTCGTACCATGATAGGTTGCCATCTGTGCAATAAGTCCATTCGTGAAATTTCCTCACTACTAAATATTCCACAGTCAACTGTTAGTGGTATCATAACAACATGAAAAGTGTGCTTTCTCCTGCACAGAGAACCACTTATCTGGGCGTGGTATGGGACTCGGTGATTATGAGAGCCCGTTTATCTCCGGCTCGAATAACATCAATCCTCAATACCGTCTCGGACATAAGGCAAGGCCAGTCACTCACTGTAAAACAGTTCCAGAGACTGTTGGGTCTGATGGCAGCAGCGTCCAACGTTATACCTTGCGGCCTGCTGTACATGAGACTGCTGCAGTGGTGGCTCAAAACCAAGGGGTTCTCACCGAGGGGGAATCCGTTTCGTATGATCAGAGTCACGTGGTGATGCTCACGTGCTCTAGACATATGGAAGCAACCTTGGTTTCTATCCCAGGGACCTGTGCTGGGGGCTCTCAGTCGTCGCGTCACGCTAACGACAGATGCATCCCTCACGGGCTGGGGGGCGATCATTAGTGGTCGTTCGACACGGGGTCTGTGGCAGGACCATCATCTCACTTGGCACATAAATTGTCTAGAAATGATGGCGGTATTTCTAGCATTGAGATACTTCCTCCCAGACCTCAGAGACAAACATGTGCTGGTCAGAACAGACAACACATCAGTAGTCTCATACATAAATCACCAGGGGGGTCTGAGATCACGCCCGCTTTACAAGCTGGCGAATCAGATTCTCCTATGGTCCCTAGGGAAACTGCTATCCCTCAGAGCAGTTTACATCCCAGGGTACCTGAATGTGGGAGCAGACATCCTGTCGAGGCAGGGGCCGAGGCCCGGGGAATGGAGACTTCATCCCGAGGTGGTGAAGCTCCTTTGGGAGAACTACGGCGAAGCCCAAGTGGATCTGTTTGCGTCTCGAGGGACGACTCACTGTCCACTGTGGTTCTCCATGTCAAACCCAGCACCTCTTGGGCTGGATGCTATGGTACAGCCGTGGCCGAGGCTACCGCTGTACATATTTCCCCCGATTGCTCTGCTCCCAGGAGTTCTGGAGAGAGTTCGCCGGGACGGGGTTCGGCTATTATTGGTAGCCCCGTACTGGCCGGCCCGAGTATGGTTCTCGGACCTGGTATCTCTCCTGGACGGGTTTCCGATGGAGATACCGCTCAGGGAGGACCTTCTCTCACAGGCGGGCGGTCGGATACTGCACCCCCGCCCGGAGTTATGGAAGTTGTGGGCGTGGCCTCTGAGGGGGCACGTCTCATAGATTCCGGTCTCTCAACTGAGGTTGTTGAAACCATACTCCAATCTAGAGCTCCCTCCACGAGGAAACTGTATGCTCTGAAGTGGAGATTACTCACTTCTTGGTGCGACAATCATCAGTGGGATCCAGTTAACTGCCCAGTTAGCGCGGTGCTGGACTTCCAGCAGGAGAGATTTTCCACAGGGCTGTCCCCCTCCACACTAAAGGTTTACGTGGGGGCCTTAGCTGCTTACCACGTTCCTTTCAGTGGAGTCTCTTTGGGGAGACACCCGCATATAACACGTTTCCTTCGTGGCACTATGAGGATAAGACCTGCAGTTCACACGAGGGTACTGACATGGGATTTGGCCACTGTGTTACAGGGTCTATCTATGGCTCCCTTCGAACCCATCGAAGATGTTGCAGAAACGTTTCTAACACTAAAAACAGTGTTTCTCATCACTATCTCGTCTCTCAAAAGAATTGGAGACATTCAAGCCCTGTCGGTTGCTCCATCGTGTCTTGAATTTGCTCCTGGTAATATCCCAGACCGGGATATATTCCGAAGGTTCTCACTAATACTGGGAGACCTATCATGCTGCAGGCCTTCTCTCCTCCTCTGTTTACGTCGTCGGACCAGGAAAAGCTAAATCTGCTATGTCCAGTACGGGCATTTGATGCGTATGTTCATAGAACTGCCAACTGGAGAAAAGATGAACAGCTGTTCATATGTTTCGGTGCACCAAGAAAAGGTCTACCAGCATCTAAGCAGAGAATGAGCAAGTGGGTGGTCGAGGCCATTTCACTTGCTTATGAGGCGGTCGGACAGCCTTCACCATTGGCTGTCCGAGCGCACTCGACTAGGAGTATGGCTGCCTCCAAGGCATTTATTTCGGGGGTCTCCCTTTCTGACATTTGTGATGCGGCAGGCTGGTCCTCACCGCACACATTTGTAAAATTTTACGAGTTGGATCTCGGCTCCGCTCCAGGGGCACAGGTGTTACTGTGAGTTGTGCGCCTCGGCTTCACACAATCGGTCACTTGTTACTATGGCGACGTTGGTATGGCGTTCCCATAGCGTTTTTACGCAGCGCGAGTTCCCTTGAAAGGGAACGTCTCGGTTATGTATATAACCTTAGTTCCCTGATAGGGAACGAGACGCTGCGTAACTTTACCATACTCCCTGCGTGTCCGAGAGCGACTTGCTTCAGACTTTGAGAAGCTGAATGACAGTGTTTTCGGGCTGGCTATATGGTTCCTGGTCAGTGACGTCACCCGCCTATGACGTTCCGTCTCCTTATTGGACAGATTGTATACGTGCTTCAGACGACATCACGCAGAGGCGTTCCCATAGCGTTTTTACGCAGCGTCTCGTTCCCTATCAGGGAACTAAGATTATATACATAACCGAGACGTTATCAACAATGATTGCTTACTCATGTGCGTAAGAACTGCGTGCGCACGTTTGATAAATGCGGATTTTCTTGTACTTAGGCACATTCTAAATTTCATTCGTTGGACAAAATATAGAACCTTTTCTACGCACTGTTGATAAATGAGGGCCCTGGACTCTGTGCAGGCCAGTCAAGTTCCTCCACACCAAACTCGCTCATCCATGTCTTTATGGACCTTGCTTTGTGCACTGGTGCGCAGTCATGTTGGAACAGGAAGTGGCCATCCCCAAACTGTTCCCACAAAGTTGGGAGCATGAAATTGTCCAAAATGTCTTGGTACGCAGAAGCATTAAGAGTTCCTTTCACTGGAACTAAGGGGCCAAGCCCAAAACCTGAAAAACAACCCCACACCATAATCTCTCTCCACCAAACTTTACACTTGGCACAATGCAGTCAGGCAAGTACCATTCTCCTGGCAACCACCAAACCCAGACTCGTCCATTGGATTGACAGACAGAGAAGCACAATTTGTCACTCCAGAGAACACGTCTCCACTGCTCTAGAGTCCAGTGCCACTGCATTTGACGCTTTGCATTGCACTTGGTGACGTAAGGCTTGGATGCAGCTGCTTGGCCATGGAAACCCATTACAAGAAGCTCTCTATGCACTGTTCTTGAGCTAATCTGAAGGCCACACGAAGTTTGGAGTTCTGTAGCTATGGAATCTGCAGAAAATTGGCGACTTCTGCGTACTGCGAGCCTCAGCATGTGCTGAGCCCGCTCTTTGATTTTACGTGGCCTATCACTTTGTGGCTGAGTTGCTGTTGTTCCCAATTGCTTCCATTTTGTTATGATACCACTAACAGTTGACTGTGGAATATTTAGTAGTGAGGAAATTTCACGAATGGACTTATTGCACAGATGGCAACCTATCATGGTACGACGCTTGAATTCACTGAGCTCCTGAGAGCGACCCATTCTTTCACAAAATTTTGTAGAAGCAGCCTGCATGCGGGGGCGTGGCTTGGCCGTAATGGAGTGAGGCTGTGTTTGACGCGAGCTCCCGTTGAACCTTTAATTTAACCAAAACGTAAGGTGTATTCCTTTCCGTAAAACAGTGAACTATTACTGAACTACATCGGATAGTGGAACAAGTCCACGGCGGGGCCCTGATGGACACGAGGCTGAAGAAATTTAAGTATACTGAAACCTCCAAAACAAGGCCCAATACCTCCTCGGACCAAAGTGCTGCCAAGAGCCCAGCTAAAGCGACCCCGCCCTCACCTGCGCCGCGTGAGATGGACGTAGAAGTATTAAAATCAGAAATCCTTCTCTCTCTGAAAGCGGACATCTCAGCGGTGATAAAGTCAGAGCTGAAAAATGCTCTCGCTGACGACTTCGAAATGCTCAAGAATAAGCTGAAGGAGGTGAAAACTGAGATAATTAATAACACCGCGGCGCTGAAGTCTGAGATCGACCAGGTGAAAGTTAGCATCAAGGAGGTAGAGGGGGGGCTATCAGCTTTCTCAGATGAAGTGGCTGCTTTACAAAATTCTGTGAGTGAGATGAAGGCAGAAATGGCAGAACTGAAATCGAAGTGTGAGGATATGGAAGGGCGGATGAGGAGATGTAACATAAGAATCATTGGTGTACCCGAAACTCCCGACTCCAGTACTACAACCTCTGTATCAAAGCTGCTATCTGAAGTGCTACAGTTGGATAAAGAGCCGTTAATCGACCGCTCGCACCGGAGCTTAGGGCCGAAGAAGCCGGGCGGAAAACCTCGCGCCATCGTTGCTAAGCTTCATTATTACCAAGATTGTGTCCAGGTACTACGATGCGCTCGCACCCGGGGTCCGCTCCGTTTCAACGGGGAACCAATTACCATCTTCCCGGACTACACGGCAACTGTGGCAAAAGCTCGGGCTGCATTCACAGAGGTGAGGAAACTGCTTCGCGACCGACAGGGAGTCCGGTACGGGATTTTGTTTCCAGCGCGTTTTCGGGTCACGTACAGAGGGGAGGACAGGGAGTTTACTGACCCAGACAAAGCTATGACTTATGTCAAGAAGAATATTCTCCCTTCCACGGAGGCCGCAGAATGTTCATGAGACTGATATTTTCAACTGAGCATAATACCTCTGACGTTAATTCTGCGGGTGTGGTAATCATGTGTATATTACTGTGCCAGATGTCATGAGGTACAAATTCACAACACAATGTTTACTTTTCTCTGTATACTGTCCCAATGTTGACCACCTTGAAGTATGTGCCCTTAGACTGACATACTATCTTTTTTGGCTCAGCATGGTTTAGCCCAAGCTGAAATGAAAGGCACGTCGCCTCTGTTCCTGATCATTTTTTTAGGTTAATTATGTCAGTCATAGATAGCTTTCTGTAAAGAGTCATTACACCTGATTTAATGTTATTTAAGGAAGTTAACTCAGTTTAGTCTTGATACTCAGTGTGATAAATATATTTTATATATAAGTTTACCGAGCATGGTACTGAATTATTTTACTCTACACTTTACCATCTCTATTTTATTTTTGTTGGAGGCTCGACGGGAGCCCGAGTGCTTGGCTTTAGCGTTCCCAACCACAAGCACTTAATGTGTGGATTTTTTTCTGAGGGTTGTTGTGATCACCTTGTTCATTTGGGTGATGAGGAGGGGAGGGGGGAGGGTGGGACTACTGGACCGATCTACGAACTGGTGCTACTTTGCCAGACTTTTATTTTATTTTTGTGTACGTTTGTTTTTTATGTTCTTGTGTCTTTGGGTTTCATATATGGTGCTCACCTCTCTGTATACACAATATGGCCAATATAAATAATACAAGAGGTTATGATGGTTGCCCTGTTAACTTCATAAGCTGGAATGTCAAATCACTTAATCATCCGGTGAAATTGAAAAAAGTATTCTCGCACTTAAAACAGCTCAGTGCAGATATTGCATTCTTACAAGAGACCCATATACGTGCTTGTGATAGTTCTCGCTTGGTTAGGGGATGGGCGGGCCAGGTGTATCAATCAAATTTTTGCTCAAAGGCTAGGGGTGTTGCTATTATGATAAGTAAAAAAGTACAGTTCACGGCATCTCATGTGCAATCTGACTCCGCAGGGCGATATGTCATTGTGGCAGGAAAATTATACTCGCTCCCAGTTATTTTAGCCTGTATTTATGCCCCGAACTGGGATGACTCTACATTCTTCACAAATTTTTTTTATCATCTACCAGACCTGTCATCACATCATCTTATACTCGGTGGTGACATTAATTGTGTACTTTCTCCTCTTTTAGATAGGAGTATTTCTAAGAGGACATCCCTGACAAAGTCAGCTCACACTATTCAGCTCTTCCTGAAGACCTATGGTGTAGCGGATGTGTGGCGGTTTCGTAACCCCACCTCTAGGGCGTACTCATACTTTTCCCCGGTGCATAAGACGTATTCACGTATTGATTACTTTTTCTTGGACAAAAGAATTCTGCATCTCACGAAAGAGTGTGATTACGGGGCTATGGTCATCTCGGATCATGGTCCCTTAATCATGAAAATGTACATTCCTGATACACAATCTACATATCGTGCATGGCGGTTTAACCCTCTGCTTCTGTCAGAAGATGAATTTACTAAGTTCATATCATCTGAAATTAAAGTGTTTCTCGACATCAACCAAACCCCAGGGATGTCGTCATCTACTGTTTGGGAGTTGCTAAAGGCATATTTAAGGGGTCAAATTATTTCATACTGTGCAAATAAAAGAAGGGCCAACACTGAACGTATTAAAAAATTATCAGATGAGATATTAGAGTTAGACAGGCTGCATGGTTATACCCCTTCAGCAGATGTAATTAAGAAACGCTTGTCATTACAGACAGAGTTTGATCTCCTGTCTACCAGACATGCTGAATACCTTATCTCCAAATCAAGACATGGTCATTATGAACATGGGGAAAAGTCCGGCCGAGCACTTGCTCACCAGTTGCGCCAAAGAACTGCAAATCAAACAATTCCTGAAATTAATGATGAATGTGGTCTAAAATGCACTGATAATGAGAAGATAAATTCCTGTTTCAGAAAATTCTACCAATTATTATATACTTCAGATGGGCCCAACAATCCTGTTCTCCTAGAAGACTTTTTTAGATTCCTAAAAATGCCTTCTGTAAGTGTAGAATTCTCAGCTGAACTAGAAAGGGATCTCTCAGTTAAGGAGATAGTGTCAGCAATTGGTGCCTTGCAAAGTGGCAAATCTCCAGGGCCAGATGGCTTCTCAACCGAATTTTTCAAAAGTTTTCTGAGGAGCTATCTCCTCTGTTATTGTTAGTATATCAAGAATCTTTAGCCAACAACTCCTTGCCCCCAACCACACGTCAAGCAGTAATCTCTCTATTAATTAAAAAGGATAAAAATCCCCTCAATTGCGGTTCGTACCGCCCTATTTCGTTGCTGAATACAGACGCAAAGATTCTTGCCAAGATTTTGGCGCGTCGTCTTGAAAATATTATCCCCTCTATTATTTCGTCTGATCAGACAGGATTTATAAAAAATCGTTATTCATTTTTCAATATCAGGCGTCTATTTAATATCTTATATTGTCCCACTCCACACGATCCTGGCAATATTGAAGTGATGTTATCCCTCGACGCTGAAAAAGCGTTCGATAGGGTGGAGTGGGACTATCTTTTCAAGACTTTAGAAGCGTTTCATTTTGGCCCTAAATTCATCTCCTGGATCAGACTCCTATACACGCTCCCAGTGGCTGCGATTCGCACCAATAATAACTTATCCACCTACTTTGAACTGAAGCGGGGCACGAGGCAGGGGTGTCCTCTTTCACCACTTTTGTTTGCCGTTGCACTTGAGCCACTCGCATTAGCCCTGAAGCAGTGCCCCACCATCAAGGGGATACACCGGGCGGGTTCAGAGCATAAAGTGTCACTTTATGCAGATGACATGTTATTATTCATATCGGATCCCCTCTCCAGTCTTCCTGAATTATCGAGTCTACTCACAAAGTTCGGAAAAATATCTGGCTATAAAGTCAACTTTCAGAAAAGTGAACTTATGCCTATTTCTTCTGTAGATAGATCATATCTTGGGTCAATCCCTTTTAAATTTAGTCCTAAAAAAATTAAATATTTAGGTATATGGGTCACACATGACCACAAGGATCTTTTTAAGGCTAATTATAATCCCCTCTTAAGCAGCCTTAAACAAGACCTTGAGCGTTGGGACCCTCTGCCTCTCTCCTTAGGAGGGAGGATCAATACGATTAAGATGAATATTCTCCCTAAGTTTTTATATTTGTTTCAATCTCTTCCTCTCTATCTAACAAAATCTTTTTTTCCAGTTTAAACAGTCAGATTACATCCTTTATATGGCATAAAAGGCAGCCCAGGATTAATAAAAATATATTACAGAGGCCCCGTGCAATGGGTGGTATGGCACTTCCAAATTTTATGTATTACCATTGGGTTGCTAATATAAGAGCACTGCTGTATTGGTTGAGAAATGATTTCACGGATGTCAATAGTACTGATTGGATGGTGCTGGAGAGGACATCCATTGGATCTACCTCCCCAGCAGCTTTATTATGTTCCAAACTACCTTTTAAACAGCCTATCTCAGCCTTCACCAATAATCCAGTTGTTATCCATTCAGTTAAAACATGGAATCAGTTTAGAAGGACCTTTAATCTCACTGATCTCTCACTTGATGCACCATTGATAAAGAATCATATGTTTGTCCCATCAATGATGGATGAAGCTTTTAGTGTTTGGGCAGGAAATGGGATAGGTACATTATCTGACCTCTACATTAGGAATAGATTTGCCAGCTTTATACAATTGCAACAGAAGTATGGTCTCCATAAATCGCATTTCTTCAGGTATCTGCAGCTTAGAGGTTTCGTGGCCTCTAATTCTGACTGTTTTCCTGTGAGGCCTTCTGAATCTCTGCTTGAAACAATTTTAAAATGTAAAGTTAACATAAAACAAGTAATAGGCAGAATTTATACATTGCTCAATACATATAACTTGAATAGTCTCGATTGCCTAAGAATTAAATGGGAAACAGACCTAAATGAAACGATTTCAGAAGAAACCTGGCAAAAAATTATACAGCGTATCTATTCTTCCTCTATATGCCTCAGACATGCTGTGGTTCAATTTAAAATAGTGCACCGTCTTCACTGGACCAAGGATAGATTGTCTAGAATTAAAAACGAGTATTGATCCTACGTGTGATCGGTGCAGACAGGCTCCTGCCACACTATTACACATGTTTTGGTTGTGCCCTAAGCTGCATAATTTTTGGCAGTCCATCTTTGAGGCATTCTCTGAAATATGTGGAAGAACAATACAACCATCTCCTTTGATTTCATTGTTTGGTGTGGCTCCGGTAGATGCCACCTTTTCTGGGCGCCACCTAAATATGATGGCCTTCTGCTCTTTGTTGGCCAGGAGGCTTATTCTTTTCAAATGGAAAGATGCTCTCCCCCAACATATGGCCAATGGATTAGGGAGGTTATGAGTTATGTTCACTTAGAAAAAATTAGATACACTGTAAGAGGGTCCACTAGAAAATTCTATACAATCTGGCAGCCTTTTATCTCCTTTGTAGAAGGCACGGCAGCTATTAACATGTCTATGTAACCCAATTGTGTGTGCAATGCATATGTGTTTGTAATTTTTTTATTTTTTTATTTATTTTTTTATTTTTTTATTATTATTTATTGATGATGTCATTTTATTTTATTTAGATATTTGAATTATATATGTATGAATCTGCAGACTCATATCTGAGTATGTCTGGTTGCATGGTAATTTGTTGGGGTCCAGTACATCTGGGTGGGGGGCATAGGGGAGCTGTTTGGGTTGTTTGTATGTACAGGAACTTGACTTGACTATTTCATGTGAATATTGTTTATCTTTTGTTTGTTATCTTTGAAAATAAAAGAGACCTTGATCAGAAGCAGCCTGCATGCCTAGGTGCTTGATTTTATACACCTTTGGCCATGGAAGTGATTGGAACACCTGAATTCAATGATTTGGAGGAGTGTCCCAATACTTTTGGCAATATATGAAGAGTTTCGTTGCAAAACGAGAGAAATCCGTTTTTAAAATTTTTGTCAAAACATGTTTATTATTATGTTATCATGTTATTATTTTGTTTTATGGTGCTACGTAGCTGTATTTTTTAAGTTATGAAGGTTTAAATCAAAACAAACCAACTGCAGTTGAATTGATATTAATTGGAATGCACAACCAAAAAACAAGATTTTTGAAAAATTAAAAAAATGGATTTATCTCATTTTGCAACAAAACTCTTCATATATATATATATATATATATATATATATATATATATATATATATATATATATATATATATATATATATACATACACACACACACACACAGGCTATAAAGAAAGTCTTCAATCTTCAATGATTATTGCATCAATGGATCTTTAACCTCATGTGCATGTGCAATTTATACTTTATCCACTGGATGGAAGCAAACTCTAAGACATGGAGAATAATTTTAACTACCCTCCAGATTCAGATTCTGGAGTGCGGTGTGAAATGCTCATGTGTGCTTAAACCCACATGCAGGGGTTTTATGTGTTTATGAGGCACAATAAATCATAAGCAAAGCTAAAAAGGGCACAAGTTACATCATCTTTTCAACTCACCAAACCACGGACACTCTCACTGTTGAAAATTTAAATGTATACAGCTATGTTTGGTACAGACGGAAGCCTATATAAACTTCCCGGAGATTGAAACATGACCTTATGGCAATATAATGGCACAGACTCCTCCTGTACTTCCAAATATGCTTTGCTTAACAAGATTTTTGTACTTTTATACTTTTTAAGTACTAAGACTATTAAATGACTGCAGTGTGTTATTAAAGACATTATACCCACTGTAACTTCACTGCCTCTAAAGGCCTATCACCATTGGTGATTCATCTGTTTGGGATTCGGTGAAGTAAATTACCACATTTTCAGACCTCCATAAGTGCCTAAAATTGCGCGGGCTAATTTGATGCAGAAAATCCCCCCAGAGGTTTTATAAGCTTTGTAAATGAGTGTGAGGTCCATTAGAGGCAATTCATGTGTGCTTTGAGGAGAGCCTTGGCTGTTTTCTGAGCTTTTAAATTGGGACTGTTTTGATGTCACCCTGTTTGCCACGATGGAACTGGAGGCAGAATAATGTATGATTAAGCAGAATGGAGAGTACACAATAGGGTTTTGCTTAAATAAAGGGAATTATTGCAATTATATTATTACTCTAATATATATATATATATATATATATATATATATATATATATATATATATATATATATATATATATATTATTTGATTGAGCTCTTTTCTTACATTACACTTAATCGCGTCAACCTCCTCTCCTTTCGCCTCCTCTTGAATGGTCTGTCACTTTGTACAGGAAGGTAAGTGCAAAGAGAGCTAATTAAACTCCACAAGTGTTTCATGTTTTATTTCAGCACATTTAGACTCATTTGCTGGTGAATAATGAACAGTACAAAGCAAAGAAATCAATTTTCCAGCTATGGGATCAGAATAAATAGATACAGAGTGGTAAACTAAATTAAACACTGGCACCTGAGGCTGACTGCAAACATATGCTTGGGTTGTAATATAAATGCACTGCTATTTTCCACCACCAAAAGAGATGCATATGAGGGGATGTATTTTACCGTCAAGTAATTGAAAAACAAGTACCAACAGATACATAAAACATTAGCTTAATGGTCAAATCGGTTACAGTCTGCCCCCCAGAGGGAGATGTGTGTTATGTCTAGTTTGTCACTCTTTTGTAGCTCTTGTATTTCATAAATAAATTAGTTTTTTTTCTGCTTATACACATTTTCAAAACTTTTTTTTTTTTAAACTTTACACACAAATCAAAGAATTGCACACACAAAATGCCTCACATCTCTTGCAAAATTAATCACTGCATTCAAAATATCACAAAAACAAACATTTGTCTTTTACGTTGCAAACACCTTTGCCATAATATCCTATTTTTGGATATATCATATACACAGTTATTCAAAACCTTAAGCTCTTCTTTCACGAGCTCCTATGTATATTTCTGTACAAGATTGAAAGTAATTGGCAGAGAGATGTTGAAAAATTCATGGTAAGCACAAGATCAAGATTGAAACCAAACTATTTATTTATTTATTTTTTTGCTGTAAGCATTTATGGTTGTGAATACAGTATTATGAAAGAAAACAAATACATCAACCATGTGTAGTTGGACAGAAACAATGGCTGGGTTTGAAAAAGGAAATCAAGATACTTCCAGTTAGATTTTTGTGTGTTACAGATAATTGTGTGTTGTGTTTTGCAAAAGTGTTTTATGAAATTGAGTCAAAGGCTGAGAATTAGTGTATGGTTTTTGCAGATTTGGTGTGTGGTATTGGTGTTTGAGTGTCAGATTTCAAAAAAAAGGATTTTGTGTGTAAGCAGTTGAAAAAAAACTAATACATAAAGGGCTTGCTGCTTGGACTAATTTTTCAAGAGTAATACCAACAAATTCTGTCTCTTCTGAGAACTAAAATATCAAACTTTTCTTGTTCTAGAAAAGTAGTTCACCACCATTTAAAAGAAGAAAATTAAATAATAAAAGAATCAATTTGGTTGTGCAAATTGTTTATGAATCTCAGTGCGACAGTCAGGCAGACTGAAAGGTGATGTTCAGGGACAGGAAACACCCATCAGGCCCGGCGCCCATTTGCATTTATATAGTTTCACCATCAAAATCACACAACACATTTTTATTTTCATTTGGACACTAATATGGATGTGCCATCAGTGCATATCTTGAATATGAAAACACTCACACTCAAATGGATTCCTGGATCGTGTGTTCAGAGATGCTCTTGTAGCTTTAATGAAGGAAAATGGGTTTGGGAAACTTTTCAGTACATCTAAATAATACATTTCCATTAGACTTACAGAAACCATTTGAGTTTGGGAGATTATTTTATTTATGCATTAATTTATGTAGACTATTCTTCATCTGGAACAATTAGTATTAATCAAATGGGTCCTGCAACATCTGTTTGCCAGTGAACCACAAACCTTAAACAAATAGAGTAAATTTCAAATAGACAGGGTGTTTGGCTGCGCTTAAAAGGGATTCATAATTACTGCATCCTAAAATTAGTAACCGTGAGAAACTCTCTGGGAATTGTTTGAATAAATTCCTCTGCTATTATGCTCATGTAGAGTTCATGAGCTGTCATACAGCTTCTGTAGAGTTCTGTCATACAGCCAGCTGCTATACAGGTGCTAGACACATTTCCCTATATGAATAACATAATATTGTAACAGTTTCTATTTGAGTGATATGTCACTTTGGATAAACTGTCTGCTAAATGACTGATGAAAAATGACATATATTGGAACTGTTTGACTTAAAAAGAGAAATATTCAGATGTGTATCAAAACAAATTAGAGTTTATCCTGAAGGCAAAAACAAGCAAACAGGCACAGATCTTACTATATTGAAAAGCTGGCCATCATCATCTGGATGAGAATTTTATCAGCACCCATGTCTGGAATACTAATTCAGTGAGGACACATAAGTGCGTACGCAGCTCTCTTTGAGGGCCTCTTGGTATTTTTGACAGCTCCTGTATCTCATTGTTTTGGCCCCCAGAGGCCCACCACAGGCCAGAGCTTCACTAATGGTTCTGGCAGCACATTCAGAAAAAAACAGCTACAGTTTTGATCCAACACCTCTCTGACCGCAAGTATAAATAATATAAATCATATAAATTTGCCAAGTTTTGTCTGAAGGAAATACTGAATCCATGCTTATTACAATTAAAGTCAACTGTATATAGGCCTGCTTAATTTTTGCGGAAGTTTTATTTTTGGATGGTGATTGGTCAATACAGCGTTCCAGTCATGCTAAAATGCACAATAGGGCAATAGCTATGATGTGAAACATCTGTTTACTATATTGCTATGCAGCGCTCATGAAGGCACAAGATTTTGGACACTTTATCTTTCAGTGGAATAATGGATCCATTATTATTGGTTATTATTATTATTTATTATTATGTGAGGCTCTGTTATACAGTGAATATATTATATGACATATGATTATATCATTATATGATAAACTGATAGCTTGCTTTTATGTAGTTTGACTGTCAAACATTTAGGCCATCACATGATGCTCACCTTTTTTTTCTTTTTTTTTTTTTGGTCTGTATCTCTTTATTCAAAAACACATTAAAATGCAATTTGACCTGTGACCTGAATTAAATAATGACCTGAAAATGCCACTTCTAACACTCCTCTTCGCGTCGTGGCCACATTACCACTTCGGATGTGCATTGTTTTCAATGGCCCGTCATCAAGTATTCCTTACATATTCAGTAGCTGTGAAAATAATAATCCAAACAATTCTACATCAGCCATGAATTAAAATTACACTTTGCTATCTCTTTCTGCGTTTCACCCATATAGTCTCAGGACATTTGGTGAAGTTGTATATATATTAACTCTCTCAGGCCACCATAGAAACCTGACACTGTCAATGTGTTCCCTTTCAGTCGGTCACGTTCGACGTACGTCAGTAGTGACCAACGAATCGGGATATCGCTAAGAGAGCCCTATCAGCTTTGTGTAAACTAAAACAAGCCAATGGAATTGGCGTGCGATATTTGCATAATGCGCACCGCCTCCGACAGGTGTATATAAATAGGAAGCAGATGCAATCGCACTCTGTCTTTCGCTTCGGAGCCATACAGTGGTGTCCTGTGTTCAGAAGACTAAACTTTCTTCGTGAAAAAAACTAAACCGCCTCGAAGAGGATTCTACAGCAAGCTGTGTGCTGGTAGTTACGGCGCTTCAGCGAGGTCGCGAGCTTCCGAGGAGCCGAGCTATAGCTCTCAACTGCTGCAACACGCCTAGAGTGAAAAAGAGTGTGTGTTGCGATTTGGGCCGGTTCCTCGGTGTGTCCAGGGAGTGGTGTACCTGGCACATCGCGTCACTCCCTGTGTGCTTCAGCACGAGCGAGTTGACTGTTTCCCCTTCTAAAAGAGCTTACAGACGAACCCTGACAGTATGTCATTTCGTCTGTGCGTTACTGGGTGCGGTCGTTCCCTGGTCCCTACTGATGGGCACAATCGCTGCATCTCGTGTTTGGGCGTTCAGCACGCGGAAGCAGCTTTTGTGGCTATCGCGGTGCTGAGGTCGAGACTCTCCTTCCTGAAGTCTCAGGAAGCGGGGGTCCCCTCCCCTATGCCCCGTTCGACCGTTTTTTTCCGGCCCGGGCCGGAATGCGGTTCGGCGGTGTATAGGAAGGGTGACCTGAGGATTACGGTCAGGGCTTCCCCGCCGAGCGGAAACGCGCCGCGGGCCCCTGCCGCCTCGTCAGCACCGCAACCCATCGTGCCACCATTGGTTTCCGCTGGGCCCTCTACGGACTGTCCAGCCGTTACCTTTGGTGCGCCGGCAGCGGATCAGATGTCGATCTCTGCGTCGGAAGGCGAGCCAGAGTCCTCGGGGGAGGAAGATCGGACGGTAGCGTTGCCCGAGTCGGATCCCGAGCTCACGGCTGTGCTCTCCCGGGCCGCCTTGTGCGTCGGGCTTGAGTGGAACCCTCCACCCTGTCCCGGCCCATCTCGGTTGGACGATTGGTACTTGGGGGGGGGTCGCGCTGGTCAGCTCCAGCGTTCCGCCCCAATGCCTTTCTTCCCGGAAGTGCATGATGAGGTGACCAGGTCTTGGCAAACACCGTATAGTGTTCGTGCCAGGCCTGGTCCCGCGTCCGCCTTCACCTCCCTGGACGGCGGGGTAGCCAGGGGGTACGCGAGGATCCCGCCAGTCGAGCGGTCTGTTGCGATGCAGCTGTGTCCAACGGCCACTGGCTGGCGTGGTGAGCCGCGTCTCCCATCCCGGGCCTGTAAATTCTCAGCTGGTCTGACTGAGAAGGCTTACAGTGCCTGTGGGCAGGCTGCCTCCGCCCTGCACGCGATGGCCCTTTTGCAGGATTACCAGGCAAAAGCGCTGTCGGAGATGCCCCAGGAAGGTCCTGACCAACAGCTGCTGGGGGAGCTGCGCGCTGCCACCGACCTTGCCCTCCGGGCAACAAAGGTGACAACACGCGCTATTGGTCACGCGATGTCTACCCTGGTAGTCCAGCAACGCCATCTCTGGCTGACCCTGGCGGATATGCGGGATGCCGACAAACAGCGGTTCCTAAATTCCCCCGTGTCCCCAGTCGGCCTTTTCGGCGACGCAGTGGAGAGCTTCGCCCAACAGTTCTCCGCTGCACAGAAGCAGGCCGAGGCTATCAGACATGTCATGCCACGGCGGTCCGCTGCTGCCTCCACCCAGCCGCCCGTGGCCCAGCCTCAGCCTGCTTGTCGCCGAGGGCGCCCGCCTGCGTCGTCCTCCGCCCCTGCTAAGCCGGCAAAGCAGCAGCCTACACCAGCCAGGCAGCAGGGTGCCGGTCGCGGGCGTGGTGCCCAGCCCGTCTCAGCTAAGCCCGGTGGCAAACGGAAAAGGAAGACACGGCCCTGAGACGGGCAACCTGGAGGGGAAGGTTCTCGCTCTTTGGGAGAGAATACCATCATCTCTCCCACCCCCGGAGGAGGGCCGGGGGGAATTTGTGATGTCTGTCTGTCCACCGCCGCTGGCTCCCCGGAGTCCAGCGGTACACACTTTTTCAGAAAAAGAGCAGTTTCCTCAAACTCCAGGTCACAACAGGGTGTGTCTGCCAGTGTGCCATGCCCCCCCTTGCCGCTGGCAGCCCTCTCCCAATTCGCCAGGAGGCGGCAGTGTGATGGCGCAGACCGCGTCCCGTGCGCCGTCTCCCATGCACACTGCTGCCTCGCAGAGTCCGACCTCACTCCGGACCGCTCCCATGCCGTCCGAGTCGGGTCCCTCTCTGCCTTGCTGCCCCACCCCCGGTGCGTCTGTGGTGCCTTTGGTCCCGCTGGCTCAGAGTCTGGAGGTGTGGATCACGCTTCCCAGCCCGTCCCGCTGGCTCATTCGCACTATCAGACTCGGCTATGCGATTCAGTTCGCCCGGCGTCCCCCGGTTTTCAGGGGTGTCCACTTCACTCAGGTGTCGTTGGACAGTGCACCTGTTCTCCGGGCGGAGATTGCTGTCCTCCTGGCGAAGGATGCAATCGAGCCGGTCCCTCCAGCCATTATGAAGTCGGGGTTCTACAGCCCCTACTTCATTGTACCGAAAAAGGGCGGTGGGCTACGGCCAATCCTGGATCTGCGCGTCCTGAACCGGTATCTTCACAGGATGCCGTTCAAGATGCTCACGCAGAAGCGCATTTTCGAATGCGTCCGTCCCCAGGATTGGTTTGCAGCAATAGACCTGAAGGACGCGTACTTTCATGTCTCGATTCTGCCTCGACACAGACCCTTCCTCCGTTTTGCGTTCGAGGGTCGGGCATATCAGTACAAAGTCCTACCCTTCGGGCTGGCCCTGTCACCTTGCGTCTTTACGAAGGTTGCGGAGGCGGCCATTGTTCCCCTCAAGGAACAGGCCGTTCGTATTCTCAACTATCTCGACGACTGGCTGATCCTGGCCAGCTCGCGAGAGCAGTTGTGCGAACACAGGGACATGGTTTTAGCTCACCTCAGCCGGTTGGGTCTTCGGGTCAACTGGGACAAGAGCAAACTCGCCCCCGGGCAAAGGATCTCTTATCTCGGTCTCGAGCTAGACTCGGTCGCACGGACTGCGCGTCTCACCAAGGCGCCCGTCCAGTCGGTGTTGAACTGCCTGAGCTCGCTCAAGCGCAGGACAGCGGCTCCACTGAAAGATTTTCAGAGGCTCCTGGGGCATATGGCATCTGCAGCCGTGGTCACGCCGCTCGGATTGCTTCAAATGAGACCGCTTCAACACTGGCTCCGCGGCCGGGTCCCGAGATGGGCGTGGCAGTGCGGCACGCTCCGTGTCCCCGTGACACCGAGCTGCCGTCGCACCCTTGTCCGGTGGTCGGATCCTTCGTTCCTGCGGGCCGGAGTACCCCTCGAACAAGTGTCCAGGCATGCTGTGGTCTCCACAGATGCCTCTGCCACGGGATGGGGGGCCACGTACAACGGGCATGCAGTGGCAGGTCTTTGGACGGGGCCTCAGCTGCATTGGCATATCAATTGCCTCGAGTTGCTAGCGGTACGTCTTGCGCTGGCCCGCTTCAAGAAGCTGTTGTCAGGCAAGCACGTTCTAGTCCGCTCAGACAGCACTGCGGCCGTTGCGTACATCAACCGTCAAGGTGGTCTACGCTCCCTTCGCATGTCGCAACTCGCCCGCCATCTCTTGTTGTGGAGTCAGAAGCATCTGAGGTCCCTTCGGGCCACCCATGTCCCAGGTGTGCTCAACCGTGCAGCCGACGAGCTGTCACGGCAGCCTCCACTTGCGGGCGAGTGGCGGCTCCACCCCCAGGCGGTTCAGCTGATTTGGCAGCATTTCGGCGAGGCCCAGGTAGACCTGTTTGCCTCCCCAGAAACTGCCCACTGCCAGTGGTTTTATTCCCTGACCGGCGGCACGCTCGGCACGGATGCCCTGGCACACAGCTGGCCCCCGGGTCTGCGCAAATATGCGTTTCCCCCAGTGAGCCTTCTCGCACAACTCCTGTGCAAGGTCAGGGAGGACGGGGAGCAGGTTCTGTTAGTGGCTCCGTACTGGCCCACTCGGACCTGGTTCTCAGACCTCATCCTCCTCGCGACAGCCCCTCCCTGGCCGATTCCTCTGAGGAAGGACCTCCTGACTCAGAGACTGGGCACCCCTGGGCACCCCCGCGTCCCGATCTATGGAACCTCCACGTGTGGTCCCTGGACGGGATGCGGAGGTTCTGAGTGATCTCCCGCAAGCGGTCGTAGACACCATCACTTCCGCTAGAGCTCCTTCCACTAGGAGTCTCTATGCGCTGAAGTGGAACCTGTTCGTCGAATGGTGCGCCTCTCGCCGAGAGGACCCCCGATTATGTTCTGTCGGATCCGTGCTTTCCTTCCTGCAAGAAGGGTCGGAGCGAAGGCTGTCTCCCTCCACCCTGAAGGTGTATGTTGCCGCTATCGCCGCGACGATCTGATCGTCAGGTTCCTGAGGGGGGCGAGGAGACTGAATCCTCCTCGCCCTTCCTCCGTACCCTCTTTGGATCTGACCCTGGTTCTCACAGCTCTCCGGGGTCATCCCTTTGAGCCTTTGGAATCAGTCGACCTGAAACTAATGTCTCTCAAGACGGTTCTTCTGGTTGCATTGGCTTCCCTGAAGAGGGTAGGGGATCTGCATGCATTTTCGGTCGACGAAGCGTGCCTAGAATTCGGGCCCGGTGATTCTCACGTCATCCTGAGACCCCGGCCTGGATACGTGCCCAAGGTTCCTACCACTCCCTTCAGAGATCAGGTAGTGAACCTGCAAGCGCTGCCCTCGGAGGAGGCAGACCCAGCCCTAGCTTTGCTCTGTCCCGTCCGCGCTCTGCGCGTTTACGTGGACAGAACGCGAAGCTTCAGGACCTCAGATCAGCTCTTCATCTGTTACGGAGGCCAGCAGAAGGGAAAGGCTGTCTCCAAGCAGAGGATGGCCCACTGGATAGTGGATGCCATCGCCTTGGCGTACGAATCCCAGGGCGTGCCTTGCCCGCTCGGGTTGAGAGCCCACTCCACCAGAGGGGTGGCCTCTTCCTGGGTGCTGGCTCATGGCGCCTCGCTGACAGATATCTGTAGAGCTGCGGGCTGGGCGACACCTAACACGTTCGCTAGGTTTTATAGCCTACGTGTAGAGCCGGTATCTTCACGTGTACTCGCATCCACTAGTCGGTAGACGTGTTGTACCCGCTCTAAGTGTCGGCTTGCAATGCCATTCCCGCCACTGGCCGGATACGTGCATACTTTCACTCCAGTCGTGTTCCCCGCTTGGCGAACCCTGTCGAGTTCCTCCGCCTCCCCCTTCGGCTCGGACATTGCGGAGTGTCTGATGCCAGGCCTACATCCGTCGCTGACGCTGTCTGTTGGCTGGGGCCCATATGTCGTGACCCCTCTACGTGAGCGGTCCCATATGTGTAATTATCCACGGTTTAAAACTCCCTACGGCGAGTCCGTGTCTTTCCCTTAGCAGAGCCAGCTCTGCCGTCACCTGTCAGATGAGTCTCCCCCTAACCAGGTGGAGCCATCCCAGGGACTCCATATGCGTACTGCCCCCCGGGCCAGTCCATATGTGTATTCTCCACGTAAACTCCTCCCCCATTGGGTAGGTAGTGGCCTCCGCAGCGTCCCCTATGGGTTCGCTTCCCCAGTGTAGTCTAGTTTACTTAGTGGGTATGTCGGTACAGCAGTAGACTCTCTCGGTGTAAGCTCGCCCCCTTCACCGTCCAGCCGGTGCTATGGGTGGCTGAGCTTGCGCTGGGCGCTGGAAGGGGTTTCGTAACTGTGGCGCTTTAGTTGGGATCCCAATTCGTCGGTCACTACTGACGTACGTCGAATGTGACCGACTGAAAGGGAACGTCTTGGTTACGTATGTAACCCTCGTTCCCTGAAGGAAGGAACGGAGACGTACGTCCCGTCGCCACAGTTTCTGTACCCTCGCTGTAGCGCGGACACCAGTTGTCTCCTCAGCGAATTGCATCTGCTTCCTATTTATATACACCTGTCGGAGGCGGTGCGCATTATGCAAATATCGCACGCCAATTCCATTGGCTTGTTTTAGTTTACACGAAGCTGATAGGGCTCTCTAAGCGATATCCCGATTCGTCGGTCACTACTGACGTACGTCTCCGTTCCCTCCTTCAGGGAACGAGGGTTACATACGTAACCGAGACGTTTCTGTCTATCACTGATCAGGTGATACTAATCGGATTTGTGGAACACTAGAAGGTTTAGGGTTGTTATTGACCTTTTCGACAACCATATGCAGCTTTTGGCAGTTTACCCGCCTATTAATTTATTATTTATGTACTGTAAGTGCCATCACATTTGACACTCCAGAGAGGGGGCAGGTAGATGTGGGACAGGGTGAATGCATGTAACTTAATTGAATAGCCACAAATTTTTTTTCTCCCTGCGGACCAAATCATGTGCCATGGATTCTACTGCCATGTGTAGATAGTAGCTTAATTGACAGTGAATATTCCGTACAGCACAAAAGTCATGGGTTCGATTCCCTAGTAATGTAATTTGCTTTGGATTAAAGTGTCTGCCAAACTAGTGTAACCAAGGTTACCAGAGAGTAACAGAAAAATAATGTTATTATTATAATAACAAAATGATGTGAGAACTAGTGAAAACTATTCGAAAGAAGTTTTATAAAAGCGCATATTTTTATTTCGTTATTAATGTGACCAATAGTGATTAATCTTTAACTTAAGATGCCAGCACAGAATGTGGGGCAGTGGAAAAATTGATTCCCGGGTTTTGCACGAGGTTTGCTGGTAACACTTTGTTTTAGGGTCTTTTAACTAGTTGCTGATTAGCATGCATATTACTTGAATACTAAATTTATTAGTACTTATTAAGCACATAATAATGCTGCATGACCTTATTCTATATTCTTAATCCTACCCAATTATCTAAACTTAAAGGTGCTCTAAGTGATCCTGGGTGGAGTAACTTCCTGTTGACATTCGAAGTGTTGTCAAACAAAACAGAGGCTAGCTAGACCCTCCCTCCTCCTCCTCCCCTCCCCTCCGTGCTTCCTGAAACAGTCATGAACGCGCATTTAAAATCATTCTTGTCAGTTATTGGCTGGAGCATGTTTATTATGTTTTGTGGTCCAGGCTGCACCAGTTTGTTTTTATTGCCATTTTTGGAGCTTGTGGAGAGTACAGAGACCGCATTTTTTTACAGTGCGTTCAGGGGACAGGCAGCTAGCGGATTGTGAGGAGATGTTTGCTGTATGTGACAAAAAATGTTTTGGCCTAAAAACGCGTGACATCACTTAGAGCACCTTTAACAACTTCCTAACTTACTATTAATAAGCAGTAAATTAGGAGTTTATTGAGGGAAAAGTCATAGTTAATAGTTTATATGTGTTCCACACAATCTCTTAGATTAATTCTGTCATTTGATTGATGTGAATGAAAAGACAAACTTTATTTTGCATTAATTATGAATACGGTTGATATTGTCATTTGAGTGAAATGGATGTTCAACTTACAAATATTGAAATGTATGGTGATACGTGCTCTATTAGCGATACAGTGTTGCTTAAGTGTTTACGGAGTGTATTATTTATTTAAAAAGGGTAAAGAGAAGGATTTAAATACGTTTCTCAAGATTTTTTTTTGTTGTTTTTCTCTATTTTCTCACACAGTCGGCGAACCCCGGAAAAAAGGCGGCGCTCCTCCCCGGCATGGAAGACCTGCTCAAGGGCCTGACAGAAGTGAGCATACGACAACAACAACTCACTGAACACTTGGCAGCCCACCAGGCGAAATTTGAAGAGGAACTCGCCGCTCTCCGCCTCAGCCCCGCTCAGCATGTTCCGCTGCCTGACCCCCGCATCCGCGCCACACAGTTGCTCCCGAAATTAACCATCGTCGTCGTCGAAAAAAAACACCCCAGACCACGCTGTTGACGACGGATAGCGGGAGAGATGGTGAGTCCCCTTCTCAAGCTTCTAACGTGTTCTTTGATGTGTTTCAACAGGTCCAGGGAGGGGG
Source organism: Chanodichthys erythropterus (assembly GCF_024489055.1). Classification (NCBI taxonomy): domain Eukaryota; kingdom Metazoa; phylum Chordata; class Actinopteri; order Cypriniformes; family Xenocyprididae; genus Chanodichthys; species Chanodichthys erythropterus. Next base: position 24,838,902 of record NC_090226.1, read on the forward strand.
CTCGTTCGCAAAGGCCCAGCGCGAAGATGACAGGCTGAAAAACTGTTGGTCTCAGGTTCGAACATTAGAGGGCCAAACGCATCAGCCATCCTCTCCCGCACTTCATTGTGAAAAACGGCCTGCTGTACTGTGTCGCCCAGCGTCGGGGGGAGGTAAAGGAGCTTCTCGTGGTGCCAAAGCCCAAAGTCGAGATGGTCATAGAGCTAGCCCACAGCCATCCAATGGCCGGCCACCTGGGGAGTGCCAACACCATCCAACGCATCCGGGACCGTTTCCATTGGCCAGGTCTGGATGGAGATGTGAAACGGTTCTGCCAAGCCTGTCCGACCTGCCAGCGAACCGCACCACGAGCGCCTCCCCCCTGTCCGCTCATTCCACTTCCCATCATTGGGGTACCTTTCGAGCGAAATGGGATGGACCTGGTGGGGCCGTTGCCTAAGTCTGCTCTGGGACATGAACACATCCTGGTGATCGTCGATTACGCCACCCGGTATCCAGAGGCAGTCCCCCTCCGGAAGGCCACGGCAAAGAACATCGCCCACGAGCTCTTCCTGCTCTACTCCCGTGTCGGCATCCCAGCAGAGATACTGACGGACCAAGGGACCCCGTTCATGTCCCGGCTGATGGCTGACCTCTGCCGGCTGCTCCGGGTAAAACAGCTCCGGACCACCGTCTACCATCCACAGACGGACGGCCTCATGGAACGGTTCAACCAAACACTGAAACAGATGTTGAAACGTGTAGCCGCTGAAGACAGGCGCGACTGGGACTTAATGCTTCCCTACGTCCTCTTCGGAATCCGAGAAGTCCCGCAAGCCTCTACAGGGTTCACTCCTTTTGAACTGTTGTTCGGACGACAGCCACGAGGCCTGCTCGACGTGGCCCGTGAAGCCTGGGAACAGCAGCAGCCGGCACCTCTCCGCTCCGCCGTTGAACACGTGAGGGAAATGCGTGAGCGGATCGAGAGGGTCATGCCATTGGTCCGGGAACACCTCATGAAGGCGCAACAGTCCCAACAGCAGCTATACAACCGGGCGGCGCAGCCACAAGAGTTCCAACCAGGGGATCGTGTCATGGTGCTGGTTCCCACATCCGCGTGCAAGTTCCTCGCAACCTGGCAGGGCCCGTTCACCGTTGTGGAGTGGGTGGGACCCGTAAATTACTGGCTAAGGCAACCGGGGAAGCGGCGCGAAGAGCAACTGTACCACGTCAACCTGCTGAAGAGGTGGATGGGGACCCCGTAACAGCTCACCGCGCTAGCCTCTGTTGATCCCCTGGTCATGGACGTCGGAGATCATCTGGCCGCCGCCCAGAAGACGGAGCTGAACCATCTGGTCCGTCAGTTCTCCGATGTGTTCTCCTCGCGCCCTGGGCAGACCAACGTCATCCAACATGACATTCGCACGTCCCCCGGAGTCATCGTGAGGCAGCGGCCCTATCGGGTCCCAGAGGCTTGGAGACAGGCCATCGAAAATGAGATAAGTAAGATGCTGAAGTTAGGGGTGATTGAACCATCACGCAGTGCCTGGTCCAGCTCCATCGTCATGGTACCAAAGCCGGATGGCACCCTCCGTTTCTGTAACGACTTCCGCCGTCTCAACGAGGTCTCGGAGTTCGACGGATACCCAATGCCCCGTGTCGACGAACTACTGGAACGGCTGGGGAGGGCCCGGTATATCACAACTCTCGACCTCACAAAAGGCTACTGGCAAGTTCTGCTGACCGATTCCGCCAAGGAAAAGACCGCCTTCTCTACGCCCAGTGGGCACTGGCAATAACAGACCCTCCCCTTCGGCCTGCACGGGGCACCGGCGACGTTCCAGCGAATGATGGACATCATCCTGCGTCCGCACCAGGGATATGCAGCGGCTTACCTCGATGATGTCGTTATCCACTCCGAGACCTGGCACGACCACCTGGAGCAGCTACGGAGGGTGCTCCTGGACCTCCGGCGGGCTGGACTGACCGCCAACCCCCGGAAATGTCATCTTGCCCTCGCCGAGGCTCAGTACTTGGGGTTCCGGGTGGGTAGAGGGCTAATTCAGCCCCAGAAAAGGAAAGGGGACGCCATCAGGACAGCTCCCCGCCCGGGACCTAAGACTCAGGTACAAGCTTTTTTGGGGTTGGCGGGGTATTATCGCTGTTTTATCCCTAACTTCTCTTCCTTAGCATCTCTCCTGACAGACCTGACCCGGAAGGGGCAGCCAGAGAAGGTAAAATGGGACAACACGCTGGAAAAGACCTTCCAGGATATCAAGACTGCCCTAACTACTGAACCGGTCCTAAAGGCACCCGATTTCAACTGCCCCTTCCTGTTACAGACAGACGCCTCAGACACCGGGCTAGGGGCGGTCCTCTCCCAAGTCCAGGAGGGTGAGGAACACCCCATTACCTACATCAGCCATAAGCTGACCCCGGCCGAAACGAAGTATGCGGCAGTAGAGAAGGAAGCCCTGGCTATTAAATGGGCAGTCCTGGAGCTCCGCTACTACCTGCTGGGACGCCGCTTCACGCTGATGACCGACCATGCCCCACTCCAGTGGATGGCCCGCGCCAAAGACACCAACGCCAGAGTGACGCAGTGGTTCCTAGCGCTCCAGGACTTCCACTTCTCGGTGGAACATCGGGCTGGGACGGCCAACGCCAATGCCGACGGACTCTCCAGGCTGTGGTCAGCTTACGCAGGTCTGTCAGGGCGCACTCCCCACCCACCCCTATGTTCCCCAATGTATACTGCTAACTTTCGTTCCAGGAATAGTGCGACGCTTGGGGGGGGAAGTGTGACAAGTCTCCCGAGCTCTCATCAGCGTCGCCCTGGAAACAAACAAGGATCACCTGTCAGCACTCAGCACGGGCCGGACCGTCACAGCTGCAGGAGATCAACGCACCCCATAAAACGCCACACAGTGAAACACCAGGTTGAGCTTTACACTACATGCAGCGAAGCGCTAACGCCTCTCTCTCTGTCTTACCCAGACAGCAGCTGGTGACGGCCTGGAAGCACTGCACTCTTGACACTGCCACACGCTACACGGGACCCACAGGAGACGGAAGCACCGCGCACCTGCACTTCTTCATTACGGCTCTGCACTGTTTTATCACAATAAAAACCCACCCTCCGGGGGTTTTTCATCAATTATTTGTTGTGTGATTGTTCGCCCCGTGACAGTATGAACAAAATGTGTAATGCTGTATTTGGTAAATAACAGCTAACTGTGTGTTCAAGTATGTGACGAAAAGTGGTCAGTAATATATTAATGAGTGTGTTATGTTGGAAAAATAGTCACAGACATTGCATATATAAATAAAATATTCTTTATTTGAAGAACGCATGTACATATGTTCAAGTTCTGTGAAAAATATATGATGTACAATGATTAACTTACAGTCATGAGTTAAAAATTTTATTGTATGTCATCACATTGAAAGATATTCATGATATTTTTGTGACCTTGTCTGTTCAAGGTCAGGTTTTTTGTGTGGTTCTGTTCCTTTTCAAGTTTGATTGATGTCCTCTGTCTGATATGACAATGTTCTGGTGCCTGTATTCTGGATTTGTCCCGGACTGCCAGTGGTTCTGAGGAGGGTTTGGACTGGCGAGCCTCCCTTTAGTCTGTTCTTGGATTTTTCTATTAAGGAAAGACAAGCCTTAACACTGACTCAAACTGCGAATGGTAGGAAATTTTATAACTTTTCTCTTCTTTTGTTTTTTCCTGGGATGGAGACATTTTCCTCATCAACAGATAAAGGCCAATTAATTATTTCTACGGACTATTCAAAGAACTGTTTTTTTCTTGAAAACACTCAAGTCAATTTGAAATTGATGGATTTTGATTGTATTTCAATGAAAATTGTTGTTGTTCAATTGTGTTATTAATTGTGTTGCATATTCTTTATTTGGGGTTTTGATTTGACACTAATTGCTTACCAAAGACACAAGTGTGTACATAAGTGCAACAAGTGAGTATATTTAACCTCAACAGAGTTAAGTGAACACTGAAGTGAGTTGACGTAAAACGTAAGATGGCGGCGTGCATAGACGCAATGGTTTTTGGCTCTTTGATACAGTGCTGTTTGATTCTGTATTGGCACTGATCAGATGGGGCACTATAATTTCGTTGTACTGCAATGACTGTCACAGACACGTCAGGTTCCACCTCACTCCCTTACCCACGCACTCAATCACCGGAATTCTAATCACCGCCACCTGAAGCTCATCACCACAGTCATCAGTCACACTATAAGAACCCCACACTCACACACACACATTGTCCGGTCTCGTTCGTGATACACCCCGTTGTTCACTTACCTCAAGGACTCTCAAAACGATACTTACCTGCCTACATCATCTCCTTCGTCTCCATTGTCTCCAGTACTCCTCGTGTTCCTACCTGCCTGTGTGTGTGAGTGTTCCTGTCTGCCATCTCCAACGTCTCCTTCCATCATCACCTGCTACACAAAGAAAAGGACAGTATTACCTCTCATTCATCTCCAAGACTTTCCATATCTCCATTCACTTACCTGTTTGCTCTGCTGATTGTCTTAATAAACTACCCAACTGCTTTTATCTCTGCTTCCGGTGTCTCTGTTGTAACAGAAGACCGGACCAAAACAGCTATACATCAGCATGAGCTACAATGACCCGTTTCAAGAGCTCGTGGACTCATTGCGCCGAGCACTCACCCCTCAACCACAGTCACCGCCGCCAGGACCCCTCGCCGCTGCCACTTCCGCATCCACTGTCACCGCTGCTTCACCTGTTTACACCGCCAGTCCCATGGCCAAACCAGCGCCCTACTCAGGATCGGCGGAGGACTGCAGCGGATTCCTTCTTCAGTGCGAGTTGGTCCTGGAGATGCAGCCGCACCTCTATCCCACCGAAACGGCGAAGATAGCGTTCATAATCTCCCAACTGCAAGGCAAGGCCCTTCAATGGGCGGATTCCCTCTGGACTCAAAAAGGCTCAGTCGTAAAATCCTATCCAGCGTTCGTCTCCCACTTCAGAGAAGTCTTCGGAAGACCTTTGGCTGATTCTTCTACTGGTGAGAAACTGTACAATTTAAAACAAGGAAACCAGACTGTTAACGATTATGCCTTGCAGTTCACAACGCTCGCCGCAACCAGCGGATGGAATGAACAAGCTCTCATCACCACCTTTCGACAAGGTTTGGAGCCTAATGTGCGGTTGCATCTCGCTGCATACGAGGACTCCATAGGACTCGAACGATTCATCCAACTCGCCATCCGTGTGGGTTCTCGTATGCAGTCGTGTCTCCTTGAGCACCATGGCCAACCACTGACCACCACCCTCCTCCGTCGGTCCGAACCCGTCAGCTCTCCAGAACCAGCCACCGAACCCATGCAAGTGGATAACTCCCGTTTGTCTCCAGCAGAAAGGCAGAGAAGGCTGACCCTGAATCTTTGCTTGTACTGTGGATCCCCTGGGCATGTCATCTCCACATGCCCAACCCGTCCTCCTCGACCTGTGGTGAGTGCTATCATTCCTTCTATCCAAAAGATGAAACCACTCACTACTATCGTAAACCTTACTGCTGCTAATGCTTCCGTTCCAGTGGTGGCGCTCCTCGATTCAGGGTCAGCAGGAAACTTCATCTCCGGCGCCCTCTGTCGACACCTCGGGCTCAAGACCTCGCCTTCTCCGATTAACTACCAGGTCCACTCCATCACGGGCAAACCCCTAAGCCGAAAGATGATTCGTCCTGTTACTGGTCCCCTTCAACTGCAAGTGGGTATCTTCCACTCTGAGAACATCCATCTGCTGGTTCTGGAGGAATCCACCGCTGACGTGATTCTAGGGCGCCCGTGGTTGGAACTCCACAATCCCACCATCTCCTGGCGCACGGGCGAAGTCCTGAAGTGGGGCGACCACTGCTTCTCCAGCTGCTTCCCAGAACTTCCTGTTCCAAGATCTCCTCTCTCCAAGAATATCTCCGTGAACGCTACCTCCATCGAAAGTCCTGTGGAAAAACGCTCCGTCGATGTTCCACCCGACTACGCCCCCTTCAGTGACGTCTTCTGCCCGCAACGCGCCTCCAAGCTTCCTCCACACCGGCCATGGGACTGCGCCATCGATCTGTTACCGGGTGAGCCAGTGCCTAGGGGACGCATTTACCCCCTATCTGTACCGGAGGAGAAGGCCATGGAGGAATATATTAAAGAGGCCCTTAACAAAGGATACATCCGCCCGTCTACTTCCCCTGCTGCTTCAAGCTTCTTCTTCGTGGCCAAGAAGGACGGAGGCTTGCGGCCCTGTATCGATTATCGCTCCTTGAACAAAATTACAGTGAAATTCAGGTATCCACTTCCCCTCGTCCCAGCGGCCCTGGAACATCTCCGCGGTGCCACTGTGTTCACCAAGCTGGACCTCCGCAGCGCGTATAACCTCATCCGGACACGCGAGGGGGACGAGTGGAAGACCGCCTTCGTCACGCCCACCGGCCACTATGAATACCTCGTGATGCCGTATGGCCTGGTCAACGCCCCCTCCGTATTCCAGGATTTCATCCATGAGGTGCTCCGGGAGTTCCTCCACAAGTTTGTTCTGGTGTATATTGATGACATCCTCATCTACTCCCGGAGCTTGGCCGAACATCGCCACCACGTTGCGGAGGTCCTCAAGCGCTTACGGCAGTTCCAACTCTTCCTAAAAGCAGAGAAGTGTTCCTTCCATCCTTTCATCAGCCCTCGGTCCACTTCCTGGGATATATGATTGACCACAGTGGCATCCGGATGGACGAGGGGAAGGTTTCCGCCATCCAGAACTGGCCAACTCCCACTACCATTAAAGAACTCCAACGTTTCCTCGGCTTCTCCAATTTCTACCGTCGCTTCATCAAGAATTACAGCACCATCGTCAGCCCACTCACCAACCTGCTCCGTAAACAGCCCAAGTCTCTGTCCTGGTCCCAGCCTGCCACAGAAGCTTTTGAGACCCTCAAGAAAGCCTTCACCACCGCTCCCCTCCTCGTCCACCCCAATCCAGATTTACCATTCGTCGTGGAGGTGGACGCCTCCACCACCGGAGTGGGAGCGGTCCTCTCACAGCAGCAGGGGAATCCAAGTAGGCTCCATCCATGCTCCTTCTTCTCCCGCAAGCTCAACCCGGCGGAGGTAAATTACGACATCGGGGACCGTGAACTCCTGGCTGTCAAGCTCGCCCTTGAGGAGTGGAGGCATTGGTTGGAGGGAGCTAACCACCCTTTCCAAGTTCTTACTGACCATAAAAACCTTGAGTATCTGAAAGCTGCCAAACGACTCAACCCACGTCAAGCCAGATGGGCAATGTTCTTCTCAAGATTTAACTTCGCCATCTCATACCGCCCTGGTTCGAAGAACCTCAAGGCCGATGCTCTCTCACATCTCCACGCTCCCGAGGAGAGGAATGATGACCCTGAAACTATCCTGCCCGAGTCTCTCTTCATGAGCCCCATCGAATGGTCGGAAGAGACCTTACCCTCCTCCAATGCCTCCTCACGCACTCCGCCGGGTTGTCCCCAAGGCTTGCGTTACATCACCAGGACACGACGCACTCCACTCCTGCACTCCGTTCACTCATCACTTGGCACTGGTCACCCGGGGGTCAATGAGACCCTCTCGCTGCTCAAACAGCGCTTATGGTGGCCAAACATGGCCAGCGACGTCAGAAGGTACGTGCAGGGCTGCAGGGAGTGCGCCATCTCCAAGAGCCCACGCCATCTTCCAACCGGCAAGCTCAATCCTCTGCCCGTTCCTGAGAGACCCTGGTCACACCTGGGAGTAGACTTCGTCACCGACCTCCCCGAATCTGATGGTCACACCTGTATTCTGGTAGTCGTAGACCGTTTCTCCAAAGCCTGCCGTCTGATCCCCCTGGAAGGTCTACCCACTGCCATGGCCACAGGGGAATTAATGTTCAACCATGTCTTCCGTCATTATGGAATCCCCGAAGACATAGTCTCTGATAGAGGACCTCAATTTATCTCTCGAGTCTGGAAGGCGTTCTTCTCCCTCCTGGGTGTGACCGTCAGCCTATCGTCTGGATACCATCCTCAGTCGAACGGGCAGACGGAACGGAAGATCCAGGAGATTGGCCGCTTCCTGCGTACCTTCTGTCATGGCCACCAGGACTCCTGGAACCAGTACCTGGGCTGGGCCGAGTACGCCCAGAACTCCCTCCGTCAAGCTGCAACAGGATTAACACCTTTCCAATGCGTGCTCGGCTTCCAGCCCCCACTGTTCCCCTGGGACGGGGAACCCTCCAACGTGCCAGCGGTCGACTACTGGTTCCGGGAGAGCGAGAGGGTATGGGACTCAGCTCATCACCAGCTGCAGAGAGCCCTGCGCAGGCGCAAGATGACAGCCGACCTTCGGCGCTCCCACGCTCCTACCTACCAACCGGGGCAGAAGGTCTGGCTGTCCACCAGAGACAGACAGAGTCCCCGCTTCATTGGCCCATTCACCTTCCTCTGACAGATCAACCCCGTCACCTACCGGTTACAACTTCCTGCACAATATAAAAGAATTCATCCAACCTTCCATGTGTCACTCCTAAAACCTCACCACCCTTCTGTTCTTCCTTCCACAGAACCTGACGTGGCAGCCGTCGAGCCCCCCCTTCCACTCATCCTGGACGATGGGACTGCCTACGAGGTTCGAGAGATCCTGGACTCCCGGCGCCGTGGTGGTCTCTTAGAATATCTGGTGGATTGGGAAGGCTACGGTCCCGAAGAACGCTCATGGGTCCCTAAGAATGATATCCTTGATCCTACTCTGTTACAGACTTTCCACACCAACCACCCGGACAGACCTGCCCCACGACCTCGAGGACGACCACCACGATGTCGGGGTCCTCGGCCCTCAGGAGCGGGCCGTGGGAGGGGGGGTACTGTCACAGACACGTCAGGTTCCACCTCACTCCCTTACCCACGCACTCAATCACCGGAATTCTAATCACCGCCATCTGAAGCTCATCACCACAGTCATCAGTCACACTATAAGAACCCCACACTCACACACACACATTGTCCGGTCTCGTTCGTGATACACCCCATTGTTCACTTACCTCAAGGACTCTCAAAACGATACTTACCTGCCTACATCATCTCCTTCGTCTCCATTGTCTCCAGTACTCCTCGTGTTCCTACCTGCCTGTGTGTGTGAGTGTTCCTGTCTGCCATCTCCAACGTCTCCTTCCATCATCACCTGCTACACAAAGAAAAGGACAGTATTACCTCTCATTCATCTCCAAGACTTTCCATATCTCCATTCACTTACCTGTTTGCTCTGCTGATTGTCTTAATAAACTACCCAACTGCTTTTATCTCTGCTTCCGGTGTCTCTTTTGTAACAATGACAATATAAAGCTTCTATTATAACTTACCTTGTTGAAACCCAAAGAAAAAAACAAAGAAAAAAAACCACAGCAAGATTTGAGAAATTACATTCTTGTTGGAAAAGAAATACATATATATTTTTATTTTGCTTATATCAATGAATGTTACTCACCTGTTGATACAGACATACATATGACATGAGAACAGAAACATTTAAATAAGTAAACTAAGAAAATAATAATAAATAAGTAAAATAAAATAAATAATAATATTAATGTGGTATACATCTGGAACAGAAGGCATACAGATTTGTATTGTATATACAGCAGGATGAATAGAATAATATATATATATATATATATATATATATATATATATATATATATATATATTTATATTTACACAACTAATTTTTACTCTCTCTCAAGTACTAAAAGTGAATACTAAAACGGCAACCCGTCAAAATAAAAGTTTGGTTTAACTTGTGACAGAATACAGGCAAGGGGTCGTGGCAGGTGGCAGACAGGGTAAACAGGGATAGGCAGAGGTTCGAGGCAGGCGGCAGACAGGGATAAATGATAACAGGCAAGTCAATGATAACAGGCAAGTCAATAGGCAGGCAGCAAGAATCACAGTCCAGAATAACAATCCCAGTTTATATACCCAATATAAACTAGTAATATACCCAATTTATTCCACCATATTGAGTGAGATTAGGGAACACCGGCAGAGGTGGCAAAAGGAGGGGGCAGGCAACCAAAAAAAAAAAAAAAACCTGTATCGACAGTGCCAGTGCTCACTAGATGTGCCAGTCAGGCCCACCGACAGAAATAGAAGGGCCGCCAGACCCAAAGAGCTTATAAGTTATATAAATTATAAGATTTAATAATGATTGTGGAATTGTTTTTATAACAGATGGAGGAACAAAAGAGGCCAAATTGTTCTATAAAAATATAAATGTCAATACTACGACCACTGCTACAACTACCACCAATAACAATAATAATAAAGCTGCAAGCAGCGTTGAGAGGGCCCTCGCACCCGGGCTCACCGCCACCCGTTGGCCTCAGGAAAACAGTGAACAGTGGGCGTCATGCATTTAAGTGAGTGAATACAGGAGAATTATGCCAAAGTCATTTCGAAATGCCACACTTCCTGCGGCCAACAGGTGGCGCTTTCACCTTAACTGAATTTTGCCATGTTGATGTCTTCAGGCCAGGACTATCATTGAACACGTGAAGTTTGAAGCAGATCGGACATTGTATGCCTGAGTTACAACAACTTCCTGTTTCTTTCGTGGCGTTAATCGCATAAATTAGCACTCAGCCAAGTGTTGCATGATTTAACGTGTCTCTAGCATGTTTGGTACTTCGTGGCATAATGAAATGTGACTCTGGTAGTGAATTACATCCTGAAGCATGCCATTTCCTGTTGCCAGCAGGTGGCGCTATGACTAACTAAATATTGTCATATAGATGTCTTTAGGCCAGGACTCTTATCACACATGTGAAGTTTGGGGCAGATCGGACATTGTATGCCTGAGTTACAGCAGCTTCCTCTTTCATGGCGAAACATCAGACTTTGTCAGGCCGCCACAGACACGCCCTTCAGCGAAAACTCAAGATCTTTGAAATTTATCATCACTAAGGTCTTGAGATTAGACTGACAACATTTGATGTTGATCTGGTTAAATCTCTATGAGGAGTTAATCACAGTATAAAACATGTCATTTCCTGTTGCCTGCAGGTGGCGCTATGACTGTAACTGAATATTGTTATGAAGATGTCTTCAGGTCAGGACTCTAATAAAGCATGTGAAGTTTGGGACAGATCCGACATTGTTTGTCTGAGTTACAACAACTTCCTTTTTCATGGCTAAGACATCAAACTGTCAGGCCGCCACGGACACGCCCTTCAGCGAAAACTCTAGATCTTCGCAATTTAACGTCACAAAGGCCTTTAGATTAGACTGACCAAAAATGACATTGATCTGATAAAATCTCTAGGAGGAGTTCGTTAAAGTACAACGTCTGGAAAATGCAAAAAACGGTGAATTAATTCAAAATATCTGACTTCCTGTTTGGTTTCGGATTTCGCTCCAAGAAAATTTTTTGTAGGTACTTGGCTGATAAATGTGTGTACCGAATTTCAAAACCCTGGTGTAATGTAGCGAGTGGGGCTGTACGTTAGATGGCGCTATCGAGCCATTTTGCCGCGCCCAATTCCGAAACCCATAACAGACGTAAATTTTCACCACTTCTGACGCGTGTGCAAAGTTTCGTGAGTTTTCGAGCACGTTTAGGACCTCTAAAATGCGATTCACTTTGGAGAAGAATAATAATAATAAATATAGCTGCGAGCAGCGATGGCGGGCCCAAGCCCGGTGGCACCGCCACCCCGGTGGCTTCAGGGCAACTGTGCACAGCGGGCAATAGGCACTTAAAACGGTTAAACATCAAAGGACTATGTCAAATTCACTCCACATTTACTGCACTACAAGGTGCCGTTATAGAGCCCCTCCTCCCTGCCCATTTTCAAAGGATTACATGTGCCAAGTTTTAACATTATTCTGATGAATTTTGAAGCAAATCAGGTAAAAATAAGAGGGTGATCTCAATGTATGCTGAAAGTGACACATTTTCTGCTTCCAGTTGGTGGCGCTATGACTTTGAATCACAATAGTCAAATCCATGTGATCAGCCTTGTACAACGAAGACTAAGCCAAAGTTTCATCAAAATCAATTAATGTATGCAGAAGTTATAACACTTTGTTTCCCTTTTCTTGCCATAAATTCGTTGCCTCGCCACGGCCAAACCGTTTGAGATATCCAAAATCCGTTTGCAATTAAACAACTTCAATGTGTTAGCAACAAGTTAAAGAAAGCTTGGTGTAAATTGGATAAACCCTGTAGGAGTAGTAGTATAAAATTCATAGCCTGTTTTTTCAAAAAATTAACATTCAAACCAAAATAGCTGACTTCCTGTTGGTCGGAGCTAATGAATGTAAATTAGAAAATTGTCCGGCTTGATGAGAATAATATGTGTACCGTGTTTGGTGAGTGTAGGAAAAACTATCACCCCCTCTTTTGTCAAAAGGTGGCGCTACTGAGCCCCTCCACCACGCCCATTTCTATGGCTTTGTCCATGTCTACTGGTTGACAATATTGATGTGTGTGTCGAGTTTCATGCAATTTGAAGCATGTTAAGAGCCTCAAAAACACTCAAGAATATTATTACAGTTTGACCTGTTGCCATGGCAACAATATTTCAAATATCAAAAATCCTGTCATAGGTCTACATCTGCTGTGTATTGACATTACACTGATGAAGTTTGAAGCAAATCAGGTAAAAATAAGAGGGTGATCTCAAAGCATTTTAAAAGTGATACACTTCTTGCTGCCATTTGGTGGCGCTATAACTTTGACTCACAATAGTTACATCCATGTGATCAGACTACTACAACCAACACACTCCTGAAGTTTCATAAACATCAATCAATGTATGCAGAAGTTATAACACATTTCCTGTTTCCCTTTTCTCGCCATAAATTCGTTGCCTCGCCACGGCCAAACCGTTTGAGATATCCAAAATCCGTTTGCAATTAAACAACTTCAATGTGTTAGCAACAAGTTAAAAAAGCTTGGTGTAAATTGGATAAACCCTGTAGGAGTAGTAGTATAAAATTCATAGCCTGTTTTTTCAAAAAATTAACATTCAAACCAAAATAGCTGACTTCCTGTTGGTCGGAGCTAATGAATGTAAATTAGAAAATTGTCCGGCTTGATGAGAATAATATGTGTACCGAGTTTGGTGACTGTAGGAAAAACTAACCCCCACTTTTGTCAAAAGGTGGCGCTACTGAGCCCCTCCACCACGCCCATTTCTATGGCTTTGTCCATGTCTACTGGTTGACAATATTGATGTGTGTGTCGAGTTTCATGCAATTTGAAGCATGTTAAGAGCCTCAAAAACACTCAAGAATATTATTACAGTTTGACCTGTTGCCATGGCAACAATATTTCAAATATCAAAAATCCTGTCATAGGTCTACATCTGCTGTGTATTGACATTACACTGATGAAGTTTGAAGCAAATCAGGTAAAAATAAGAGGGTGATCTCAAAACATTTCAAAAAGTGATACACTTCCTGCTGCCAGTTGGTGGCGCTATAACTTTGACTCACAATAGTCACATCCATGTGATCAGACTCCTATAACGAACACACTCGTGAAGTTTCATAAAGATCAATATATGTATTAAGACGATATAACACATTTCCTGTTTCCTTTTTCTCGCCATAAATTCGTTGCCTCGCCACGGCCAAACCGTTCGAGATATCAAAAATCCCCTGGCAATTTTTAATCATCAGTGTCTTGACTTCATGCTGACCGAGTTTGGTGGCGATCGGATTAATCGTCTAGGAGGAGTATATCAAATTCCAGAGCATGCGTTTTTCAAACAACCCTTAATAGCTGACTTCCTGTTGGCGTGGCGATTAACTTAGAGCGCGAATGTTGTTCGGCCCGATGAGGTCTATATGTGTACCGAGTTTCATACTAATACGTGCAAGCATGTTTAATATATGGACCAAATTTTCAGACTTTTTTCAAGGGGGCGCTGTCGAGCCCCCCTGCCACGCCCGGGTACCAGCCTCTCCGGCGTCCTAATGGCCGCGGATTCCAATGTGTGTGCCAATTTTCAAGAGTTTTTGAGCATGTTAAGGCCCCCAAAAAGCCCCGGAAGACGGAAAAAAAAAATAATAATAATAAATATAGCTGCGAGCAGCGATGGCGGGCCCAAGCCCGGTGGCACCGCCACCCCGGTGGCTTCAGGGCAACTGTGCACAGCGGGCAATAGGCACTTAAAACGGTTAAACATCAAAGGACTATGTCAAATTCACTCCACATTTACTGCACTACAAGGTGCCGTTATAGAGCCCCTCCTCCCTGCCCATTTTCAAAGGATTACATGTGCCAAGTTTTAACATTATTCTGATGAATTTTGAAGCAAATCAGGTAAAAATAAGAGGGTGATCTCAATGTATGCTGAAAGTGACACATTTTCTGCTTCCAGTTGGTGGCGCTATGACTTTGAATCACAATAGTCAAATCCATGTGATCAGCCTTGTACAACGAAGACTAAGCCAAAGTTTCATCAAAATCAATTAATGTATGCAGAAGTTATAACACTTTGTTTCCCTTTTCTTGCCATAAATTCGTTGCCTCGCCACGGCCAAACCGTTTGAGATATCCAAAATCCGTTTGCAATTAAACAACTTCAATGTGTTAGCAACAAGTTAAAAAAAGCTTGGTGTAAATTGGATAAACCCTGTAGGAGTAGTAGTATAAAATTCATAGCCTGTTTTTTCAAAAAATTTACATTCAAACCAAAATAGCTGACTTCCTGTTGGTCGGAGCTAATGAATGTAAATTAGAAAATTGTCCGGCTTGATGAGAATAATATGTGTACCGAGTTTGGTGACTGTAGGAAAAACTAACCCCCCACTTTTGTCAAAAGGTGGCGCTACTGAGCCCCTCCACCACGCCCATTTCTATGGCTTTGTCCATGTCTACTGGTTGACAATATTGATGTGTGTGTCGAGTTTCATGCAATTTGAAGCATGTTAAGAGCCTCAAAAACACTCAAGAATATTATTACAGTTTGACCTGTTGCCATGGCAACAATATTTCAAATATCAAAAATCCTGTCATAGGTCTACATCTGCTGTGTATTGACATTACACTGATGAAGTTTGAAGCAAATCAGGTAAAAATAAGAGGGTGATCTCAATGTATGCTGAAAGTGACACATTTTCTGCTTCCAGTTGGTGGCGCTATGACTTTGAATCACAATAGTCAAATCCATGTGATCAGCCTTGTACAACGAAGACTAAGCCAAAGTTTCATCAAAATCAATTAATGTATGCAGAAGTTATAACACTTTGTTTCCCTTTTCTTGCCATAAATTCGTTGCCTCGCCACGGCCAAACCGTTTGAGATATCCAAAATCCGTTTGCAATTAAACAACTTCAATGTGTTAGCAACAAGTTAAAAAAAGCTTGGTGTAAATTGGATAAACCCTGTAGGAGTAGTAGTATAAAATTCATAGCCTGTTTTTTCAAAAAATTAACATTCAAACCAAAATAGCTGACTTCCTGTTGGTCGGAGCTAATGAATGTAAATTAGAAAATTGTCCGGCTTGATGAGAATAATATGTGTACCGAGTTTGGTGACTGTAGGAAAAACTAACCCCCCCACTTTTGTCAAAAGGTGGCGCTACTGAGCCCCTCCACCACGCCCATTTCTATGGCTTTGTCCATGTCTACTGGTTGACAATATTGATGTGTGTGTCGAGTTTCATGCAATTTGAAGCATGTTAAGAGCCTCAAAAACACTCAAGAATATTATTACAGTTTGACCTGTTGCCATTGCAACAATATTTCAAATATCAAAAATCCTGTCATAGGTCTACATCTGCTGTGTATTGACATTACACTGATGAAGTTTGAAGCAAATCAGGTAAAAATAAGAGGGTGATCTCAAAGCATTTTAAAAGTGATACACTTCTTGCTGCCATTTGGTGGCGCTATAACTTTGACTCACAATAGTTACATCCATGTGATCAGACTACTACAACCAACACACTCCTGAAGTTTCATAAACATCAATCAATGTATGCAGAAGTTATAACACATTTCCTGTTTCCCTTTTCTCGCCATAAATTCGTTGCCTCGCCACGGCCAAACCGTTTGAGATATCCAAAATCCGTTTGCAATTAAACAACTTCAATGTGTTCGCAACAAGTTAAAAAAAGCTTGGTGTAAATTGGATAAACCCTGTAGGAGTAGTAGTATAAAATTCATAGCCTGTTTTTTCAAAAAATTAACATTCAAACCAAAATAGCTGACTTCCTGTTGGTCGGAGCTAATGAATGTAAATTAGAAAATTGTCCGGCTTGATGAGAATAATATGTGTACCGAGTTTGGTGACTGTAGGAAAAACTAACCCCCACTTTTGTCAAAAGGTGGTGCTACTGAGCCCCTCCACCACGCCCATTTCTATGGCTTTGTCCATGTCTACTGGTTGACAATATTGATGTGTGTGTCGAGTTTCATGCAATTTGAAGCATGTTAAGAGCCTCAAAAACACTCAAGAATATTATTACAGTTTGACCTGTTGCCATGGCAACAATATTTCAAATATCAAAAATCCTGTCATAGGTCTACATCTGCTGTGTATTGACATTACACTGATGAAGTTTGAAGCAAATCAGGTAAAAATAAGAGGGTGATCTCAAAGCATTTTAAAAGTGATACACTTCTTGCTGCCATTTGGTGGTGCTATAACTTTGACTCACAATAGTTACATCCATGTGATCAGACTACTACAACCAACACACTCCTGAAGTTTCATAAACATCAATCAATGTATGCAGAAGTTATAACACATTTCCTGTTTCCCTTTTCTCGCCATAAATTCGTTGCCTCGCCACGGCCAAACCGTTTGAGATATCCAAAATCCGTTTGCAATTAAACAACTTCAATGTGTTCACAACAAGTTAAAAAAAGCTTGGTGTAAATTGGATAAACCCTGTAGGAGTAGTAGTATAAAATTCATAGCCTGTTTTTTCAAAAAATTAACATTCAAACCAAAATAGCTGACTTCCTGTTGGTCGGAGCTAATGAATGTAAATTAGAAAATTGTCCAGCTTGATGAGAATAATATGTGTACCGAGTTTGGTGACTGTAGGAAAAACTAACCCCCCCACTTTTGTCAAAAGGTGGCGCTACTGAGCCCCTCCACCACGCCCATTTCTATGGCTTTGTCCATGTCTACTGGTTGACAATATTGATGTGTGTGTCGAGTTTCATGCAATTTGAAGCATGTTAAGAGCCTCAAAAACACTCAAGAATATTATTACAGTTTGACCTGTTGCCATGGCAACAATATTTCAAATATCAAAAATCCTGTCATAGGTCTACATCTGCTGTGTATTGACATTACACTGATGAAGTTTGAAGCAAATCAGGAAAAAATAAGAGGGTGATCTCAAAACATTTCAAAAAGTGATACACTTCCTGCTGCCAGTTGGTGTCGCTATAACTTTGACTCACAATAGTTACATCCATGTGATCAGACTACTACAACCAACACACTCCTGAAGTTTCATAAACATCAATCAATGTATGCAGAAGTTATAACACATTTCCTGTTTCCCTTTTCTCGCCATAAATTCGTTGCCTCGCCACGGCCAAACCGTTTGAGATATCCAAAATCCGTTTGCAATTAAACAACTTCAATGTGTTCGCAACAAGTTAAAAAAAGCTTGGTGTAAATTGGATAAACCCTGTAGGAGTAGTAGTATAAAATTCATAGCCTGTTTTTTCAAAAAATTAACATTCAAACCAAAATAGCTGACTTCCTGTTGGTCGGAGCTAATGAATGTAAATTAGAAAATTGTCCGGCTTGATGAGAATAATATGTGTACCGAGTTTGGTGACTGTAGGAAAAACTAACCCCCCCACTTTTGTCAAAAGGTGGCGCTACTGAGCCCCTCCACCACGCCCATTTCAATGGCTTTGTCCATGTCTACTGGTTGACAATATTGATGTGTGTGTCGAGTTTCATGCAATTTGAAGCATGTTAAGAGCCTCAAAAACACTCAAGAATATTATTACAGTTTGACCTGTTGCCATGGCAACAATATTTCAAATATCAAAAATCCTGTCATAGGTCTACATCTGCTGTGTATTGACATTACACTGATGAAGTTTGAAGCAAATCAGGTAAAAATAAGAGGGTGATCTCAAAACATTTCAAAAAGTGATACACTTCCTGCTGCCAGTTGGTGGCGCTATAACTTTGACTCACAATAGTCACATCCATGTGATCAGACTCCTATAACGAACACACTCGTGAAGTTTCATAAAGATCAATATATGTATTAAGACGTTATAACACATTTCCTGTTTCCTTTTTCTCGCCATAAATTCGTTGCCTCGCCACGGCCAAACCGTTCGAGATATCAAAAATCCCCTGGCAATTTTTAATCATCAGTGTCTTGACTTCATGCTGACCGAGTTTGGTGGCGATCGGATTAATCGTCTAGGAGGAGTATATCAAATTCCAGAGCATGCGTTTTTCAAACAACCCTTAATAGCTGACTTCCTGTTGGCGTGGCGATTAACTTAGAGCGCGAAAGTTGTTCGGCCCGATGAGGTCTATATGTGTACCGAGTTTCATACTAATACGTGCAAGCATGTTTAATATATGGACCAAATTTTCAGACTTTTTTCAAGGGGGCGCTGTCGAGCCCCCCTGCCACGCCCGGGTACCAGCCTCTCCGGCGTCCTAATGGCCGCGGATTCCAATGTGTGTGCCAATTTTCAAGAGTTTTTGAGCATGTTAAGGCCCCCAAAAAGCCCCGGAAGACGGAAAAAAAAAAAAAATAAATAAATAAATAAATAATAATAATCCTTAGAAGAACAAGAGGGCCCTGCGCGAATTTTCGCTTGGGCCCTAATTAAAGCTGCAAGCAGCGATGAAAGGGCCCTCGCACCCGGGCTCACCGCCACCCGTCGGCCTCAGGAAAACAGTGAACAGTGGACGACATGCATGTAAGCGAGTGAATACAGGAGAATTATGCCAAAGTCACTTCGAAATGCCACACTTCCTGTGGCCAACAGGTGGCGCTTTGACCGTCACTATTGCCATGTTGATGTCTTCAGGCAAGAACTATCATCGAACATGTGAAGTTTGAAACAGATCGGACATTGTATGCCTGAGTTACAACAACTTCCTGTTTCATTCGTGGCGTTATTTGCAAACATTAGCACTCAGCCAAGTGTTGCATAATTTAACGTGTTTCTAGCATGTTTGGTACTTCGTGGCATAATGAAACGTGAATCTGGTGGTCAATTACAGTGTAAAGCATGCCACTTCCTGTTGCCAGCAGGTGGCACTATGGCTAACTGAATATTGTCATATAGATGTATTTAGGCCAGGACTCATATCACACATGTGAAGTTTGGAGCAGATCGGACATTGTATGCTTGAGTTACAACAGCTTCATCATTCATGGCGATACATCAGAATTTGTCAGGTCACCACAGACACGCCCTTCACCGAAAACTCTAGATCTTTGATGTTTAACATCTCCAAGGTCTTAAGATTAGACTGACAACATATGATGTGCTTCTGGTTTAATCTCTATGAGGAGTTAATCACAGTGTAAAACATGTAATTTCCTGTTGCCCCCAGGTGGCGCTATGACTGTAACTGAATATTGTCATATAGATGTCTTCAGGTCAGGACTCTAATAAAACATGTGAAGTTTGGGGCAGATCAGACATTGTATGCCCGAGTTACAACAACTTCCTGTTTCATGGCGAAACATCGAACTTTGCCAGGCCGCCACGGACACGCCCTTCAGCGAAAACTCTAGATCTTCGCAATTTAACGTCTCAAAGGTCTTTAGATTAGACTGACCAAATATGATGTTGATCTGATTAAAGCTCTAGGAGGAGTTCGTTAAAGTACAACATGTGGAAATGGCAAAAACTGCACAAATTTTGGCAAAGAAAATTCAAAATATCTCACTTCCTGTTCGTTTTCAGATTTCACTCCAAGAGACTTTTTTGTAGGTATTGGGCTGTTAGATGTGTGTACCAAACTTCATACCTGTACGTGAAACGTCGTGTCAGGGGCACTTCGTTGAAATTTTTTAGGTGGCGCCATCGAGCCATTTTGCCACACTTAATTCTGAAACCCACATCAGACGTAAATTTTCACGACTTCTGACGCATCTACAAAGTTTCATGAGTTTTCGAGTATGTTTCGGCCCTCAAAAAAGTGATTCACCTTACATGGCGAAACATCAGACTTTGTCGGTCACCACGGACACGCCCTTCAACGAAAACTCATAATCTTTGCAATTTAACATCTCAAAGGCCTTAAGATTAGACTGGCCATATATGATGCTGATCTGGTTTAATCTCTATGAGGAGTTAATCACAGTGTAAAACATGTCATTTCCTGTTGCCTCCAGGTGGCGCTATGACTGTAACTGAAAATTGCCATATAGATGTCTTCAGGCCAGGACTCTAATAAAACATGTGAAGTTTGGGGCAGATCAGACATTGTATGCCCGAGTTACAACAACTTCCTGTTTCATGGCGAAACATCAAACTTTGTCAGGCCGCCACGGACACGCCCTTCAGTGAAAACTCTAGATCTTCGCAATTTAATGTCTCAAAGGCCTTTAGATTAGACTGACCAAATATGATGTTGATCAGATTAAAGCTCTAGGAGGAGTTCGTTAAAGTACAACATGTGGAAATGGCAAAAACTGCCAAAATTTGGTAGAGAAAATTCAAAATATCTCACTTCCTGTTGGGTTTACAAACTTTGCACCCAGGGGCTTTTTTGTAGGTATTGGGCTGTTACATCTGTCTACCGAATTTCATAACTGTACGTGAAACGTAGCACGAAGAGCTCTTAATTGAATTTTTGTAGGTGGCGCTATCGAGCCATTTTGCCACACCTAATTCTGAAACCAATATCAGATGTAAATTTTCACCACTTCTGACGCGTGTGCAAAGTTTCATGAGTTTTTGAGAATGTTTAGGCCCTCAAAAATGTGATTCATTTTGGAGAAGAAGAATAATTGGCTGAGCAATTCCAATAGGGTCCTCACACCATCGGTGCTCGGGCCCTAAATATAGCTGCGAGCAGCGATGGCGGGCCCAAGCCCGGTGGCACCGCCACCCCGGTGGCTTCAGGGCAACTGTGCACAGCGGGCAATAGGCACTTAAAACGGTTAAACATCAAAGGACCATGTCAAATTCACTCCACATTTACTGCACTACAAGGTGCCGTTATAGAGCCCCTCTTCCCTGCCCATTTTCAAAGGATTACATGTGCCAAGTTTTAACATTATTCTGATGAATTTTGAAGCAAATCAGGTAAAAATAAGAGGGTGATCTCAATGTATGCTGAAAGTGACACATTTTCTGCTTCCAGTTGGTGGCGCTATGACTTTGAATCACAATAGTCAAATCCATGTGATCAGCCTTGTACAACGAAGACTAAGCCAAAGTTTCATCAAAATCAATTAATGTATGCAGAAGTTATAACACTTTGTTTCCCTTTTCTTGCCATAAATTCGTTGCCTCGCCACGGCCAAACCGTTTGAGATATCCAAAATCCGTTTGCAATTAAACAACTTCAATGTGTTAGCAACAAGTTAAAAAAGCTTGGTGTAAATTGAATAAACCCTGTAGGAGTAGTAGTATAAAATTCATAGCCTGTTTTTTCAAAAAATTAACATTCAAACCAAAATAGCTGACTTCCTGTTGGTCGGAGCTAATGAATGTAAATTAGAAAATTGTCCGGCTTGATGAGAATAATATGTGTACCGAGTTTGGTGACTGTAGGAAAAACTAACCCCCACTTTTGTCAAAAGGTGGCGCTACTGAGCCCCTCCACCACGCCCATTTCTATGGCTTTGTCCATGTCTACTGGTTGACAATATTGATGTGTGTGTCGAGTTTCATGCAATTTGAAGCATGTTAAGAGCCTCAAAAACACTCAAGAATATTATTACAGTTTGACCTGTTGCCATGGCAACAATATTTCAAATATCAAAAATCCTGTCATAGGTCTACATCTGCTGTGTATTGACATTACACTGATGAAGTTTGAAGCAAATCAGGTAAAAATAAGAGGGTGATCTCAAAGCATTTTAAAAGTGATACACTTCTTGCTGCCATTTGGTGGCGCTATAACTTTGACTCACAATAGTTACATCCATGTGATCAGACTACTACAACCAACACACTCCTGAAGTTTCATAAACATCAATCAATGTATGCAGAAGTTATAACACATTTCCTGTTTCCCTTTTCTCGCCATAAATTCGTTGCCTCGCCACGGCCAAACCGTTTGAGATATCCAAAATCCGTTTGCAATTAAACAACTTCAATGTGTTCGCAACAAGTTAAAAAAAGCTTGGTGTAAATTGGATAAACCCTGTAGGAGTAGTAGTATAAAATTCATAGCCTGTTTTTTCAAAAAATTAACATTCAAACCAAAATAGCTGACTTCCTGTTGGTCGGAGCTAATGAATGTAAATTAGAAAATTGTCCGGCTTGATGAGAATAATATGTGTACCGAGTTTGGTGACTGTAGGAAAAACTAACCCCCCCACTTTTGTCAAAAGGTGGCGCTACTGAGCCCCTCCACCACGCCCATTTCTATGGCTTTGTCCATGTCTACTGGTTGACAATATTGATGTGTGTGTCGAGTTTCATGCAATTTGAAGTATGTTAAGAGCCTCAAAAACACTCAAGAATATTATTACAGTTTGACCTGTTGCCATGGCAACAATATTTCAAATATCAAAAATCCTGTCATAGGTCTACATCTGCTGTGTATTGACATTACACTGATGAAGTTTGAAGCAAATCAGGTAAAAATAAGAGGGTGATCTCAAAACATTTCAAAAAGTGATACACTTCCTGCTGCCAGTTGGTGGCGCTATAACTTTGACTCACAATAGTCACATCCATGTGATCAGACTCCTATAACGAACACACTCGTGAAGTTTCATAAAGATCAATATATGTATTAAGACGTTATAACACATTTCCTGTTTCCTTTTTCTCGCCATAAATTCGTTGCCTCGCCACGGCCAAACCGTTCGAGATATCAAAAATCCCCTGGCAATTTTTAATCATCAGTGTCTTGACTTCATGCTGACCGAGTTTGGTGGCGATCGGATTAATCGTCTAGGAGGAGTATATCAAATTCCAGAGCATGCGTTTTTCAAACAACCCTTAATAGCTGACTTCCTGTTGGCGTGGCGATTAACTTAGAGCGCGAAAGTTGTTCGGCCCGATGAGGTCTATATGTGTACCGAGTTTCATACTAATACGTGCAAGCATGTTTAATATATGGACCAAATTTTCAGACTTTTTTCAAGGGGGCGCTGTCGAGCCCCCTGCCACGCCCGGGTACCAGCCTCTCCGGCGTCCTAATGGCCGCGGATTCCAATGTGTGTGCCAATTTTCAAGAGTTTTTGAGCATGTTAAGGCCCCCAAAAAGCCCCGGAAGACGGAAAAAAAAAAAATAAATAAAAAATAAAAATAATAAATATAGCTGCGAGCAGCGATGGCGGGCCCAAGCCCGGTGGCACCGCCACCCCGGTGGCTTCAGGGCAACTGTGCACAGCGGGCAATAGGCACTTAAAACGGTTAAACATCAAAGGACTATGTCAAATTCACTCCACATTTACTGCACTACAAGGTGCCGTTATAGAGCCCCTCCTCCCTGCCCATTTTCAAAGGATTACATGTGCCAAGTTTTAACATTATTCTGATGAATTTTGAAGCAAATCAGGTAAAAATAAGAGGGTGATCTCAATGTATGCTGAAAGTGACACATTTTCTGCTTCCAGTTGGTGGCGCTATGACTTTGAATCACAATAGTCAAATCCATGTGATCAGCCTTCTACAACGAAGACTAAGCCAAAGTTTCATCAAAATCAATTAATGTATGCAGAAGTTATAACACTTTGTTTCCCTTTTCTTGCCATAAATTCGTTGCCTCGCCACGGCCAAACCGTTTGAGATATCCAAAATCCGTTTGCAATTAAACAACTTCAATGTGTTAGCAACAAGTTAAAAAAAGCTTGGTGTAAATTGGATAAACCCTGTAGGAGTAGTAGTATAAAATTCATAGCCTGTTTTTTCAAAAAATTAACATTCAAACCAAAATAGCTGACTTCCTGTTGGTCGGAGCTAATGAATGTAAATTAGAAAATTGTCCGGCTTGATGAGAATAATATGTGTACCGAGTTTGGTGACTGTAGGAAAAACTAACCCCCACTTTTGTCAAAAGGTGGCGCTACTGAGCCCCTCCACCACGCCCATTTCTATGGCTTTGTCCATGTCTACTGGTTGACAATATTGATGTGTGTGTCGAGTTTCATGCAATTTGAAGCATGTTAAGAGCCTCAAAAACACTCAAGAATATTATTACAGTTTGACCTGTTGCCATGGCAACAATATTTCAAATATCAAAAATCCTGTCATAGGTCTACATCTGCTGTGTATTGACATTACACTGATGAAGTTTGAAGCAAATCAGGTAAAAATAAGAGGGTGATCTCAAAGCATTTTAAAAGTGATACACTTCTTGCTGCCATTTGGTGGCGCTATAACTTTGACTCACAATAGTTACATCCATGTGATCAGACTACTACAACCAACACACTCCTGAAGTTTCATAAACATCAATCAATGTATGCAGAAGTTATAACACATTTCCTGTTTCCCTTTTCTCGCCATAAATTCGTTGCCTCGCCACGGCCAAACCGTTTGAGATATCCAAAATCCTTTAGCAATTAAACAACTTCAATGTGTTCGCAACAAGTTAAAAAAAGCTTGGTGTAAATTGGATAAACCCTGTAGGAGTAGTAGTACAAAATTCATAGCCTGTTTTTTCAAAAAATTAACATTCAAACCAAAATAGCTGACTTCCTGTTGGTCGGAGCTAATGAATGTAAATTAGAAAATTGTCCGGCTTGATGAGAATAATATGTGTACCGAGTTTGGTGACTGTAGGAAAAACTAACCCCCACTTTTGTCAAAAGGTGGCGCTACTGAGCCCCTCCACCACGCCCATTTCTATGGCTTTGTCCATGTCTACTGGTTGACAATATTGATGTGTGTGTCGAGTTTCATGCAATTTGAAGCATGTTAAGAGCCTCAAAAACACTCAAGAATATTATTACAGTTTGACCTGTTGCCATGGCAACAATATTTCAAATATCAAAAATCCTGTCATAGGTCTACATCTGCTGTGTATTGACATTACACTGATGAAGTTTGAAGCAAATCAGGTAAAAATAAGAGGGTGATCTCAAAACATTTCAAAAAGTGATACACTTCCTGCTGCCAGTTGGTGGCGCTATAACTTTGACTCACAATAGTCACATCCATGTGATCAGACTCCTATAACGAACACACTCGTGAAGTTTCATAAAGATCAATATATGTATTAAGACGTTATAACACATTTCCTGTTTCCTTTTTCTCGCCATAAATTCGTTGCCTCGCCACGGCCAAACCGTTCGAGATATCAAAAATCCCCTGGCAATTTTTAATCATCAGTGTCTTGACTTCATGCTGACCGAGTTTGGTGGCGATCGGATTAATCGTCTAGGAGGAGTATATCAAATTCCAGAGCATGCGTTTTTCAAACAACCCTTAATAGCTGACTTCCTGTTGGCGTGGCGATTAACTTAGAGCGCGAAAGTTGTTCGGCCCGATGAGGTCTATATGTGTACCGAGTTTCATACTAATACGTGCAAGCATGTTTAATATATGGACCAAATTTTCAGACTTTTTTCAAGGGGGCGCTGTCGAGCCCCCCTGCCACGCCCGGGTACCAGCCTCTCCGGCGTCCTAATGGCCGCGGATTCCAATGTGTGTGCCAATTTTCAAGAGTTTTTGAGCATGTTAAGGCCCCCAAAAAGCCCCGGAAGACGAAAAAAAAAAAAAAAAAAAAAAAAAATAATAATAATAATCCTTAGAAGAACAAGAGGGCCCTGCGCGAATTTGCGCTTGGGCCCTAAATATAGCTGCGAGCAGCGATGGCGGGCCCAAGCCCGGTGGCACCGCCACCCCGGTGGCTTCAGGGCAACTGTGCACAGCGGGCAATAGGCACTTAAAACGGTTAAACATCAAAGGACTATGTCAAATTCACTCCACATTTACTGCACTACAAGGTGCCGTTATAGAGCCCCTCCTCCCTGCCCATTTTCAAAGGATTACATGTGCCAAGTTTTAACATTATTCTGATGAATTTTGAAGCAAATCAGGTAAAAATAAGAGGGTGATCTCAATGTATGCTGAAAGTGACACATTTTCTGCTTCCAGTTGGTGGCGCTATGACTTTGAATCACAATAGTCAAATCCATGTGATCAGCCTTGTACAACGAAGACTAAGCCAAAGTTTCATCAAAATCAATTAATGTATGCAGAAGTTATAACACTTTGTTTCCCTTTTCTTGCCATAAATTTGTTGCCTCGCCACGGCCAAACCGTTTGAGATATCCAAAATCTGTTTGCAATTAAACAACTTCAATGTGTTAGCAACAAGTTAAAAAAAGCTTGGTGTAAATTGGATAAACCCTGTAGGAGTAGTAGTATAAAATTCATAGCCTGTTTTTTCAAAAAATTAACATTCAAACCAAAATAGCTGACTTCCTGTTGGTTGGAGCTAATGAATGTAAATTAGAAAATTGTCCGGCTTGATGAGAATAATATGTGTACCGAGTTTGGTGACTGTAGGAAAAACTAACCCCCCCACTTTTGTCAAAAGGTGGCGCTACTGAGCCCCTCCACCACGCCCATTTCTATGGCTTTGTCCATGTCTACTGGTTGACAATATTGATGTGTGTGTCGAGTTTCATGCAATTTGAAGCATGTTAAGAGCCTCAAAAACACTCAAGAATATTATTACAGTTTGACCTGTTGCCATGGCAACAATATTTCAAATATCAAAAATCCTGTCATAGGTCTACATCTGCTGTGTATTGACATTACACTGATGAAGTTTGAAGCAAATCAGGTAAAAATAAGAGGGTGATCTCAAAGCATTTTAAAAGTGATACACTTCTTGCTGCCATTTGGTGGCGCTATAACTTTGACTCACAATAGTTACATCCATGTGATCAGACTACTACAACCAACACACTCCTGAAGTTTCATAAACATCAATCAATGTATGCAGAAGTTATAACACATTTCCTGTTTCCCTTTTCTCGCCATAAATTCGTTGCCTCGCCACGGCCAAACCGTTTGAGATATCCAAAATCCGTTTGCAATTAAACAACTTCAATGTGTTCGCAACAAGTTAAAAAAAGCTTGGTGTAAATTGGATAAACCCTGTAGGAGTAGTAGTATAAAATTCATAGCCTGTTTTTTCAAAAAATTAACATTCAAACCAAAATAGCTGACTTCCTGTTGGTCGGAGCTAATGAATGTAAATTAGAAAATTGTCCGGCTTGATGAGAATAATATGTGTACCGAGTTTGGTGACTGTAGGAAAAACTAACCCCCACTTTTGTCAAAAGGTGGCGCTACTGAGCCCCTCCACCACGCCCATTTCTATGGCTTTGTCCATGTCTACTGGTTGACAATATTGATGTGTGTGTCGAGTTTCATGCAATTTGAAGCATGTTAAGAGCCTCAAAAACACTCAAGAATATTATTACAGTTTGACCTGTTGCCATGGCAACAATATTTCAAATATCAAAAATCCTGTCATAGGTCTACATCTGCTGTGTATTGACATTACACTGATGAAGTTTGAAGCAAATCAGGTAAAAATAAGAGGGTGATCTCAAAACATTTCAAAAAGTGATACACTTCCTGCTGCCAGTTGGTGGCGCTATAACTTTGACTCACAATAGTCACATCCATGTGATCAGACTCCTATAACGAACACACTCGTGAAGTTTCATAAAGATCAATATATGTATTAAGACGTTATAACACATTTCCTGTTTCCTTTTTCTCGCCATAAATTCGTTGCCTCGCCACGGCCAAACCGTTCGAGATATCAAAAATCCCCTGGCAATTTTTAATCATCAGTGTCTTGACTTCATGCTGACCGAGTTTGGTGGCGATCGGATTAATCGTCTAGGAGGAGTATATCAAATTCCAGAGCATGCGTTTTTCAAACAACCCTTAATAGCTGACTTCCTGTTGGCGTGGCGATTAACTTAGAGCGCGAAAGTTGTTCGGCCCGATGAGGTCTATATGTGTACCGAGTTTCATACTAATACGTGCAAGCATGTTTAATATATGGACCAAATTTTCAGACTTTTTTCAAGGGGGCGCTGTCGAGCCCCCCTGCCACGCCCGGGTACCAGCCTCTCCGGCGTCCTAATGGCCGCGGATTCCAATGTGTGTGCCAATTTTCAAGAGTTTTTGAGCATGTTAAGGCCCCCAAAAAGCCCCGGAAGACGAAAAAAAAAAAAAATAATAATAAATAAATAAATAAATAAATAAATAATAATAATCCTTAGAAGAACAAGAGGGCCCTGCGCGAATTTTCGCTTGGGCCCTAATAATCCTTAGAAGAACAAGAGGGCCCTGCGCGAATTTTCGCTTGGGTCCTAATAATCCTTAGAAGAACAAGAGGGCCCTGCGCGAATTTTCGCTTGGGCCCTAATAATCCTTAGAAGAACAAGAGGGCCCTGCGCGAATTTTCGCTTGGGCCCTAATAATAATCCTTAGAAGAACAAGAGGGCCCTGCGCGAATTTTCGCTTGGGCCCTAAATATAGCTGCGAGCAGCGATGGCGGGCCCAAGCCCGGTGGCACCGCCACCCCGGTGGCTTCAGGGCAACTGTGCACAGCGGGCAATAGGCACTTAAAATGGTTAAACATCAAAGGACTATGTCAAATTCACTCCACATTTACTGCACTACAAGGTGCCGCTATAGAGCCCCTCCTCCCTGCCCATTTTCAAAGGATTACATGTGCCAAGTTTTAACATTATTCTGATGAATTTTGAAGCAAATCAGGTAAAAATAAGAGGGTGATCTCAATGTATGCTGAAAGTGACACATTTTCTGCTTCCAGTTGGTGGCGCTATGACTTTGAATCACAATAGTCAAATCCATGTGATCAGCCTTGTACAACGAAGACTAAGCCAAAGTTTCATCAAAATCAATTAATGTATGCAGAAGTTATAACACTTTGTTTCCCTTTTCTTGCCATAAATTCGTTGCCTCGCCACGGCCAAACCGTTTGAGATATCCAAAATCCGTTTGCAATTAAACAACTTCAATGTGTTAGCAACAAGTTAAAAAAAGCTTGGTGTAAATTGGATAAACCCTGTAGGAGTAGTAGTATAAAATTCATAGCCTGTTTTTTCAAAAAATTAACATTCAAACCAAAATAGCCAACTTCCTGTTGGTCGGAGCTAATGAATGTAAATTAGAAAATTGTCCGGCTTGATGAGAATAATATGTGTACCGAGTTTGGTGACTGTAGGAAAAACTAACCTCCCCACTTTTGTCAAAAGGTGGCGCTACTGAGCCCCTCCACCACGCCCATTTCTATGGCTTTGTCCATGTCTACTGGTTGACAATATTGATGTGTGTGTCGAGTTTCATGCAATTTGAAGCATGTTAAGAGCCTCAAAAACACTCAAGAATATTATTACAGTTTGACCTGTTGCCATGGCAACAATATTTCAAATATCAAAAATCCTGTCATAGGTCTACATCTGCTGTGTATTGACATTACACTGATGAAGTTTGAAGCAAATCAGGTAAAAATAAGAGGGTGATCTCAAAGCATTTTAAAAGTGATACACTTCTTGCTGCCATTTGGTGGCGCTATAACTTTGACTCACAATAGTTACATCCATGTGATCAGACTACTACAACCAACACACTCCTGAAGTTTCATAAACATCAATCAATGTATGCAGAAGTTATAACACATTTCCTGTTTCCCTTTTCTCGCCATAAATTCGTTGCCTCGCCACGGCCAAACCGTTTGAGATATCCAAAATCCGTTTGCAATTAAACAACTTCAATGTGTTCGCAACAAGTTAAAAAAAGCTTGGTGTAAATTGGATAAACCCTGTAGGAGTAGTAGTATAAAATTCATAGCCTGTTTTTTCAAAAAATTAACATTCAAACCAAAATAGCTGACTTCCTGTTGGTCGGAGCTAATGAATGTAAATTAGAAAATTGTCCGGCTTGATGAGAATAATATGTGTACCGAGTTTGGTGACTGTAGGAAAAACTAACCCCCCACTTTTGTCAAAAGGTGGCGCTACTGAGCCCCTCCACCACGCCCATTTCTATGGCTTTGTCCATGTCTACTGGTTGACAATATTGATGTGTGTGTCGAGTTTCATGCAATTTGAAGTATGTTAAGAGCCTCAAAAACACTCAAGAATATTATTACAGTTTGACCTGTTGCCATGGCAACAATATTTCAAATATCAAAAATCCTGTCATAGGTCTACATCTGCTGTGTATTGACATTACACTGATGAAGTTTGAAGCAAATCAGGTAAAAATAAGAGGGTGATCTCAAAACATTTCAAAAAGTGATACACTTCCTGCTGCCAGTTGGTGGCGCTATAACTTTGACTCACAATAGTCACATCCATGTGATCAGACTCCTATAACGAACACACTCGTGAAGTTTCATAAAGATCAATATATGTATTAAGACGTTATAACACATTTCCTGTTTCCTTTTTCTCGCCATAAATTCGTTGCCTCGCCACGGCCAAACCGTTCGAGATATCAAAAATCCCCTGGCAATTTTTAATCATCAGTGTCTTGACTTCATGCTGACCGAGTTTGGTGGCGATCGGATTAATCGTCTAGGAGGAGTATATCAAATTCCAGAGCATGCGTTTTTCAAACAACCCTTAATAGCTGACTTCCTGTTGGCGTGGCGATTAACTTAGAGCGCGAAAGTTGTTCGGCCCGATGAGGTCTATATGTGTACCGAGTTTCATACTAATACGTGCAAGCATGTTTAATATATGGACCAAATTTTCAGACTTTTTTCAAGGGGGCGCTGTCGAGCCCCCCTGCCACGCCCGGGTACCAGCCTCTCCGGCGTCCTAATGGCCGCGGATTCCAATGTGTGTGCCAATTTTCAAGAGTTTTTGAGCATGTTAAGGCCCCCAAAAAGCCCCGGAAGACGGAAAAAAAAAAAAAAAAAAAAAAAATAATAATAATAATAATCCTTAGAAGAACAAGAGGGCCCTGCGCGAATTTTCGCTTGGGCCCTAATAATCCTTAGAAGAACAAGAGGGCCCTGCGCGAATTTTCGCTTGGGCCCTAATAATCCTTAGAAGAACAAGAGGGCCCTGCGCGAATTTTCGCTTGGGCCCTAATAATAATCCTTAGAAGAACAAGAGGGCCCTGCGCGAATTTTCGCTTGGGCCCTAAATATAGCTGCGAGCAGCGATGGCGGGCCCAAGCCCGGTGGCACCGCCACCCCGGTGGCTTCAGGGCAACTGTGCACAGCGGGCAATAGGCACTTAAAATGGTTAAACATCAAAGGACTATGTCAAATTCACTCCACATTTACTGCACTACAAGGTGCCGCTATAGAGCCCCTCCTCCCTGCCCATTTTCAAAGGATTACATGTGCCAAGTTTTAACATTATTCTGATGAATTTTGAAGCAAATCAGGTAAAAATAAGAGGGTGATCTCAATGTATGCTGAAAGTGACACATTTTCTGCTTCCAGTTGGTGGCGCTATGACTTTGAATCACAATAGTCAAATCCATGTGATCAGCCTTGTACAACGAAGACTAAGCCAAAGTTTCATCAAAATCAATTAATGAATGCAGAAATTATATCACTTTGTTTCCCTTTTCTTGCCATAAATTCGTTGCCTCGCCACGGCCAAACCGTTTGAGATATCCAAAATCTGTTTGCAATTAAACAACTTCAATGTGTTCGCAACAAGTTAAAAAAAGCTTGGTGTAAATTGGATAAACCCTGTAGGAGTAGTAGTATAAAATTCATAGCCTGTTTTTTCAAAAAATTAACATTCAAACCAAAATAGCTGACTTCCTGTTGGTCGGAGCTAATGAATGTAAATTAGAAAATTGTCCGGCTTGATGAGAACAATATGTGTACCGAGTTTGGTGACTGTAGGAAAAACTAACCCCCCCACTTTTGTCAAAAGGTGGCGCTACTGAGCCCCTCCACCACGCCCATTTCTATGGCTTTGTCCATGTCTACTGGATGACAATATTGATGTGTGTGTCGAGTTTCATGCAATTTGAAGCATGTTAAGAGCCTCAAAAACACTCAAGAATATTATTACAGTTTGACCTGTTGCCATGGCAACAATATTTCAAATATCAAAAATCCTGTCATAGGTCTACATCTGCTGTGTATTGACATTACACTGATGAAGTTTGAAGCAAATCAGGTAAAAATAAGAGGGTGATCTCAAAACATTTCAAAAAGTGATACACTTCCTGCTGCCAGTTGGTGGCGCTATAACTTTGACTCACAATAGTCACATCCATGTGATCAGACTCCTATAACGAACACACTCCTGAAGTTTCATAAACATCAATCAATGTATGCAGAAGTTATAACACATTTCCTGTTTCCCTTTTCTCGCCATAAATTCGTTGCCTCGCCACGGCCAAACCGTTTGAGATATCCAAAATCCGTTTGCAATTAAACAACTTCAATGTGTTCGCAACAAGTTAAAAAAAGCTTGGTGTAAATTGGATAAACCCTGTAGGAGTAGTAGTATAAAATTCATAGCCTGTTTTTTCAAAAAATTAACATTCAAACCAAAATAGCTGACTTCCTGTTGGTCGGAGCTAATGAATGTAAATTAGAAAATTGTCCGGCTTGATGAGAATAATATGTGTACCGAGTTTGGTGACTGTAGGAAAAACTAACCCCCACTTTTGTCAAAAGGTGGCGCTACTGAGCCCCTCCACCACGCCCATTTCTATGGCTTTGTCCATGTCTACTGGTTGACAATATTGATGTGTGTGTCGAGTTTCATGCAATTTGAAGCATGTTAAGAGCCTCAAAAACACTCAAGAATATTATTACAGTTTGATCTGTTGCCATGGCAACAATATTTCAAATATCAAAAATCCTGTCATAGGTCTACATCTGCTGTGTATTGACATTACACTGATGAAGTTTGAAGCAAATCAGGTAAAAATAAGAGGGTGATCTCAAAACCTTTCAAAAAGTGATACACTTCCTGCTGCCAGTTGGTGGCGCTATAACTTTGACTCACAATAGTCACATCCATGTGATCAGACTCCTATAACGAACACACTCGTGAAGTTTCATAAAGATCAATATATGTATTAAGACGTTATAACACATTTCCTGTTTCCTTTTTCTCGCCATAAATTCGTTGCCTCGCCACAGCCAAACCGTTCGAGATATCAAAAATCCCCTGGCAATTTTTAATCATCAGTGTCTTGACTTCATGCTGACCGAGTTTGGTGGCGATCGGATTAATCGTCTAGGAGGAGTATATCAAATTCCAGAGCATGCGTTTTTCAAACAACCCTTAATAGCTGACTTCCTGTTGGCGTGGCGATTAACTTAGAGCGCGAAAGTTGTTCGGCCCGATGAGGTCTATATGTGTACCGAGTTTCATACTAATACGTGCAAGCGTGTTTAATATATGGACCAAATTTTCAGACTTTTTTCAAGGGGGCGCTGTCGAGCCCCCCTGCCACGCCCGGGTACCAGCCTCTCCGGCGTCCTAATGGCCGCGGATTCCAATGTGTGTGCCAATTTTCAAGAGTTTTTGAGCATGTTAAGGCCCCCAAAAAGCCCCGGAAGACGAAAAAAAAAAAATAAATAATAATAATAATAATAAATATAGCTGCGAGCAGCGATGGCGGGCCCAAGCCCGGTGGCACCGCCACCCCGGTGGCTTCAGGGCAACTGTGCACAGCGGGCAATAGGCACTTAAAACGGTTAAACATCAAAGGACTATGTCAAATTCACTCCACATTTACTGCACTACAAGGTGCCGTTATAGAGCCCCTCCTCCCTGCCCATTTTCAAAGGATTACATGTGCCAAGTTTTAACATTATTCTGATGAATTTTGAAGCAAATCAGGTAAAAATAAGAGGGTGATCTCAATGTATGCTGAAAGTGACACATTTTCTGCTTCCAGTTGGTGGCGCTATGACTTTGAATCACAATAGTCAAATCCATGTGATCAGCCTTGTACAACGAAGACTAAGCCAAAGTTTCATCAAAATCAATTAATGTATGCAGAAGTTATAACACTTTGTTTCCCTTTTCTTGCCATAAATTCGTTGCCTCGCCACGGCCAAACCGTTTGAGATATCCAAAATCCGTTTGCAATTAAACAACTTCAATGTGTTAGCAACAAGTTAAAAAAAGCTTGGTGTAAATTGGATAAACCCTGTAGGAGTAGTAGTATAAAATTCATAGCCTGTTTTTTCAAAAAATTAACATTCAAACCAAAATAGCTGACTTCCTGTTGGTCGGAGCTAATGAATGTAAATTAGAAAATTGTCCGGCTTGATGAGAATAATATGTGTACCGAGTTTGGTGACTGTAGGAAAAACTAACCCCCACTTTTGTCAAAAGGTGGCGCTACTGAGCCCCTCCACCACGCCCATTTCTATGGCTTTGTCCATGTCTACTGGTTGACAATATTGATGTGTGTGTCGAGTTTCATGCAATTTGAAGCATGTTAAGAGCCTCAAAAACACTCAAGAATATTATTACAGTTTGACCTGTTGCCATGGCAACAATATTTCAAATATCAAAAATCCTGTCATAGGTCTACATCTGCTGTGTATTGACATTACACTGATGAAGTTTGAAGCAAATCAGGTAAAAATAAGAGGGTGATCTCAAAGCATTTTAAAAGTGATACACTTCTTGCTGCCATTTGGTGGCGCTATAACTTTGACTCACAATAGTTACATCCATGTGATCAGACTACTACAACCAACACACTCCTGAAGTTTCATAAACATCAATCAATGTATGCAGAAGTTATAACACATTTCCTGTTTCCCTTTTCTCGCCATAAATTCGTTGCCTCGCCACGGCCAAACCGTTTGAGATATCCAAAATCCTTTAGCAATTAAACAACTTCAATGTGTTCGCAACAAGTTAAAAAAAGCTTGGTGTAAATTGGATAAACCCTGTAGGAGTAGTAGTACAAAATTCATAGCCTGTTTTTTCAAAAAATTAACATTCAAACCAAAATAGCTGACTTCCTGTTGGTCGGAGCTAATGAATGTAAATTAGAAAATTGTCCGGCTTGATGAGAATAATATGTGTACCGAGTTTGGTGACTGTAGGAAAAACTAACCCCCCACTTTTGTCAAAAGGTGGCGCTACTGAGCCCCTCCACCACGCCCATTTCTATGGCTTTGTCCATGTCTACTGGTTGACAATATTGATGTGTGTGTCGAGTTTCATGCAATTTGAAGCATGTTAAGAGCCTCAAAAACACTCAAGAATATTATTACAGTTTGACCTGTTGCCATGGCAACAATATTTCAAATATCAAAAATCCTGTCATAGGTCTACATCTGCTGTGTATTGACATTACACTGATGAAGTTTGAAGCAAATCAGGTAAAAATAAGAGGGTGATCTCAAAACATTTCAAAAAGTGATACACTTCCTGCTGCCAGTTGGTGGCGCTATAACTTTGACTCACAATAGTCACATCCATGTGATCAGACTCCTATAACGAACACACTCGTGAAGTTTCATAAAGATCAATATATGTATTAAGACGTTATAACACATTTCCTGTTTCCTTTTTCTCGCCATAAATTCGTTGCCTCGCCACGGCCAAACCGTTCGAGATATCAAAAATCCCCTGGCAATTTTTAATCATCAGTGTCTTGACTTCATGCTGACCGAGTTTGGTGGCGATCGGATTAATCGTCTAGGAGGAGTATATCAAATTCCAGAGCATGCGTTTTTCAAACAACCCTTAATAGCTGACTTCCTGTTGGCGTGGCGATTAACTTAGAGCGCGAAAGTTGTTCGGCCCGATGAGGTCTATATGTGTACCGAGTTTCATACTAATACGTGCAAGCATGTTTAATATATGGACCAAATTTTCAGACTTTTTTCAAGGGGGCGCTGTCGAGCCCCCTGCCACGCCCGGGTACCAGCCTCTCCGGCGTCCTAATGGCCGCGGATTCCAATGTGTGTGCCAATTTTCAAGAGTTTTTGAGCATGTTAAGGCCCCCAAAAAGCCCCGGAAGACGAAAAAAAAAAAAAAAAAAATAATAATAATAATAATCCTTAGAAGAACAAGAGGGCCCTGCGCGAATTTGCGCTTGGGCCCTAAATATAGCTGCGAGCAGCGATGGCGGGCCCAAGCCCGGTGGCACCGCCACCCCGGTGGCTTCAGGGCAACTGTGCACAGCGGGCAATAGGCACTTAAAACGGTTAAACATCAAAGGACTATGTCAAATTCACTCCACATTTACTGCACTACAAGGTGCCGTTATAGAGCCCCTCCTCCCTGCCCATTTTCAAAGGATTACATGTGCCAAGTTTTAACATTATTCTGATGAATTTTGAAGCAAATCAGGTAAAAATAAGAGGGTGATCTCAATGTATGCTGAAAGTGACACATTTTCTGCTTCCAGTTGGTGGCGCTATGACTTTGAATCACAATAGTCAAATCCATGTGATCAGCCTTGTACAACGAAGACTAAGCCAAAGTTTCATCAAAATCAATTAATGTATGCAGAAGTTATAACACTTTGTTTCCCTTTTCTTGCCATAAATTTGTTGCCTCGCCACGGCCAAACCGTTTGAGATATCCAAAATCTGTTTGCAATTAAACAACTTCAATGTGTTAGCAACAAGTTAAAAAAAGCTTGGTGTAAATTGGATAAACCCTGTAGGAGTAGTAGTATAAAATTCATAGCCTGTTTTTTCAAAAAATTAACATTCAAACCAAAATAGCTGACTTCCTGTTGGTTGGAGCTAATGAATGTAAATTAGAAAATTGTCCGGCTTGATGAGAATAATATGTGTACCGAGTTTGGTGACTGTAGGAAAAACTAACCCCCACTTTTGTCAAAAGGTGGCGCTACTGAGCCCCTCCACCACGCCCATTTCTATGGCTTTGTCCATGTCTACTGGTTGACAATATTGATGTGTGTGTCGAGTTTCATGCAATTTGAAGCATGTTAAGAGCCTCAAAAACACTCAAGAATATTATTACAGTTTGACCTGTTGCCATGGCAACAATATTTCAAATATCAAAAATCCTGTCATAGGTCTACATCTGCTGTGTATTGACATTACACTGATGAAGTTTGAAGCAAATCAGGTAAAAATAAGAGGGTGATCTCAAAGCATTTTAAAAGTGATACACTTCTTGCTGCCATTTGGTGGCGCTATAACTTTGACTCACAATAGTTACATCCATGTGATCAGACTACTACAACCAACACACTCCTGAAGTTTCATAAACATCAATCAATGTATGCAGAAGTTATAACACATTTCCTGTTTCCCTTTTCTCGCCATAAATTCGTTGCCTCGCCACGGCCAAACCGTTTGAGATATCCAAAATCCGTTTGCAATTAAACAACTTCAATGTGTTCGCAACAAGTTAAAAAAGCTTGGTGTAAATTGGATAAACCCTGTAGGAGTAGTAGTATAAAATTCATAGCCTGTTTTTTCAAAAAATTAACATTCAAACCAAAATAGCTGACTTCCTGTTGGTCGGAGCTAATGAATGTAAATTAGAAAATTGTCCGGCTTGATGAGAATAATATGTGTACCGAGTTTGGTGACTGTAGGAAAAACTAACCCCCCCACTTTTGTCAAAAGGTGGCGCTACTGAGCCCCTCCACCACGCCCATTTCTATGGCTTTGTCCATGTCTACTGGTTGACAATATTGATGTGTGTGTCGAGTTTCATGCAATTTGAAGCATGTTAAGAGCCTCAAAAACACTCAAGAATATTATTACAGTTTGACCTGTTGCCATGGCAACAATATTTCAAATATCAAAAATCCTGTCATAGGTCTACATCTGCTGTGTATTGACATTACACTGATGAAGTTTGAAGCAAATCAGGTAAAAATAAGAGGGTGATCTCAAAACATTTCAAAAAGTGATACACTTCCTGCTGCCAGTTGGTGGCGCTATAACTTTGACTCACAATAGTCACATCCATGTGATCAGACTCCTATAACGAACACACTCGTGAAGTTTCATAAAGATCAATATATGTATTAAGACGTTATAACACATTTCCTGTTTCCTTTTTCTCGCCATAAATTCGTTGCCTCGCCACGGCCAAACCGTTCGAGATATCAAAAATCCCCTGGCAATTTTTAATCATCAGTGTCTTGACTTCATGCTGACCGAGTTTGGTGGCGATCGGATTAATCGTCTAGGAGGAGTATATCAAATTCCAGAGCATGCGTTTTTCAAACAACCCTTAATAGCTGACTTCCTGTTGGCGTGGCGATTAACTTAGAGCGCGAAAGTTGTTCGGCCCGATGAGGTCTATATGTGTACCGAGTTTCATACTAATACGTGCAAGCATGTTTAATATATGGACCAAATTTTCAGACTTTTTTCAAGGGGGCGCTGTCGAGCCCCCCTGCCACGCCCGGGTACCAGCCTCTCCGGCGTCCTAATGGCCGCGGATTCCAATGTGTGTGCCAATTTTCAAGAGTTTTTGAGCATGTTAAGGCCCCCAAAAAGCCCCGGAAGACGAAAAAAAAAAAAAAAAAAAAAAAAAAATAAATAAATAAATAATAATAATCCTTAGAAGAACAAGAGGGCCCTGCGCGAATTTTCGCTTGGGCCCTAATAATCCTTAGAAGAACAAGAGGGCCCTGCGCGAATTTTCGCTTGGGCCCTAATAATCCTTAGAAGAACAAGAGGGCCCTGCGCGACTTTTCGCTTGGGCCCTAATAATCCTTAGAAGAACAAGAGGGCCCTGCGCGAATTTTCGCTTGGGCCCTAATAATCCTTAGAAGAACAAGAGGGCCCTGCGCGAATTTTCGCTTGGGCCCTAATAATAATCCTTAGAAGAACAAGAGGGCCCTGCGCGAATTTTCGCTTGGGCCCTAAATATAGCTGCGAGCAGCGATGGCGGGCCCAAGCCCGGTGGCACCGCCACCCCGGTGGCTTCAGGGCAACTGTGCACAGCGGGCAATAGGCACTTAAAATGGTTAAACATCAAAGGACTATGTCAAATTCACTCCACATTTACTGCACTACAAGGTGCCGCTATAGAGCCCCTCCTCCCTGCCCATTTTCAAAGGATTACATGTGCCAAGTTTTAACATTATTCTGATGAATTTTGAAGCAAATCAGGTAAAAATAAGAGGGTGATCTCAATGTATGCTGAAAGTGACACATTTTCTGCTTCCAGTTGGTGGCGCTATGACTTTGAATCACAATAGTCAAATCCATGTGATCAGCCTTGTACAACGAAGACTAAGCCAAAGTTTCATCAAAATCAATTAATGTATGCAGAAGTTATAACACTTTGTTTCCCTTTTCTTGCCATAAATTCGTTGCCTCGCCACGGCCAAACCGTTTGAGATATCCAAAATCCGTTTGCAATTAAACAACTTCAATGTGTTAGCAACAAGTTAAAAAAAGCTTGGTGTAAATTGGATAAACCCTGTAGGAGTAGTAGTATAAAATTCATAGCCTGTTTTTTCAAAAAATTAACATTCAAACCAAAATAGCCAACTTCCTGTTGGTCGGAGCTAATGAATGTAAATTAGAAAATTGTCCGGCTTGATGAGAATAATATGTGTACCGAGTTTGGTGACTGTAGGAAAAACTAACCTCCCCACTTTTGTCAAAAGGTGGCGCTACTGAGCCCCTCCACCACGCCCATTTCTATGGCTTTGTCCATGTCTACTGGTTGACAATATTGATGTGTGTGTCGAGTTTCATGCAATTTGAAGCATGTTAAGAGCCTCAAAAACACTCAAGAATATTATTACAGTTTGACCTGTTGCCATGGCAACAATATTTCAAATATCAAAAATCCTGTCATAGGTCTACATCTGCTGTGTATTGACATTACACTGATGAAGTTTGAAGCAAATCAGGTAAAAATAAGAGGGTGATCTCAAAGCATTTTAAAAGTGATACACTTCTTGCTGCCATTTGGTGGCGCTATAACTTTGACTCACAATAGTTACATCCATGTGATCAGACTACTACAACCAACACACTCCTGAAGTTTCATAAACATCAATCAATGTATGCAGAAGTTATAACACATTTCCTGTTTCCCTTTTCTCGCCATAAATTCGTTGCCTCGCCACGGCCAAACCGTTTGAGATATCCAAAATCCGTTTGCAATTAAACAACTTCAATGTGTTCGCAACAAGTTAAAAAAAGCTTGGTGTAAATTGGATAAACCCTGTAGGAGTAGTAGTATAAAATTCATAGCCTGTTTTTTCAAAAAATTAACATTCAAACCAAAATAGCTGACTTCCTGTTGGTCGGAGCTAATGAATGTAAATTAGAAAATTGTCCGGCTTGATGAGAATAATATGTGTACCGAGTTTGGTGACTGTAGGAAAAACTAACCCCCCCACTTTTGTCAAAAGGTGGCGCTACTGAGCCCCTCCACCACGCCCATTTCTATGGCTTTGTCCATGTCTACTGGTTGACAATATTGATGTGTGTGTCGAGTTTCATGCAATTTGAAGTATGTTAAGAGCCTCAAAAACACTCAAGAATATTATTACAGTTTGACCTGTTGCCATGGCAACAATATTTCAAATATCAAAAATCCTGTCATAGGTCTACATCTGCTGTGTATTGACATTACACTGATGAAGTTTGAAGCAAATCAGGTAAAAATAAGAGGGTGATCTCAAAACATTTCAAAAAGTGATACACTTCCTGCTGCCAGTTGGTGGCGCTATAACTTTGACTCACAATAGTCACATCCATGTGATCAGACTCCTATAACGAACACACTCGTGAAGTTTCATAAAGATCAATATATGTATTAAGACGTTATAACACATTT
Source organism: Chanodichthys erythropterus (assembly GCF_024489055.1). Classification (NCBI taxonomy): domain Eukaryota; kingdom Metazoa; phylum Chordata; class Actinopteri; order Cypriniformes; family Xenocyprididae; genus Chanodichthys; species Chanodichthys erythropterus. The sequence goes on from NC_090226.1 coordinate 24,879,838, forward strand.
CCTGTTTCCTTTTTCTCGCCATAAATTCGTTGCCTCGCCACGGCCAAACCGTTCGAGATATCAAAAATCCCCTGGCAATTTTTAATCATCAGTGTCTTGACTTCATGCTGACCGAGTTTGGTGGCGATCGGATTAATCGTCTAGGAGGAGTATATCAAATTCCAGAGCATGCGTTTTTCAAACAACCCTTAATAGCTGACTTCCTGTTGGCGTGGCGATTAACTTAGAGCGCGAAAGTTGTTCGGCCCGATGAGGTCTATATGTGTACCGAGTTTCATACTAATACGTGCAAGCATGTTTAATATATGGACCAAATTTTCAGACTTTTTTCAAGGGGGCGCTGTCGAGCCCCCCTGCCACGCCCGGGTACCAGCCTCTCCGGCGTCCTAATGGCCGCGGATTCCAATGTGTGTGCCAATTTTCAAGAGTTTTTGAGCATGTTAAGGCCCCCAAAAAGCCCCGGAAGACGGAAAAAAAAAAAAAAAAAAAAAAATAATAATAATAATAATAATCCTTAGAAGAACAAGAGGGCCCTGCGCGAATTTTCGCTTGGGCCCTAATAATCCTTAGAAGAACAAGAGGGCCCTGCGCGAATTTTCGCTTGGGCCCTAATAATCCTTAGAAGAACAAGAGGGCCCTGCGCGAATTTTCGCTTGGGCCCTAATAATAATCCTTAGAAGAACAAGAGGGCCCTGCGCGAATTTTCGCTTGGGCCCTAAATATAGCTGCGAGCAGCGATGGCGGGCCCAAGCCCGGTGGCACCGCCACCCCGGTGGCTTCAGGGCAACTGTGCACAGCGGGCAATAGGCACTTAAAATGGTTAAACATCAAAGGACTATGTCAAATTCACTCCACATTTACTGCACTACAAGGTGCCGCTATAGAGCCCCTCCTCCCTGCCCATTTTCAAAGGATTACATGTGCCAAGTTTTAACATTATTCTGATGAATTTTGAAGCAAATCAGGTAAAAATAAGAGGGTGATCTCAATGTATGCTGAAAGTGACACATTTTCTGCTTCCAGTTGGTGGCGCTATGACTTTGAATCACAATAGTCAAATCCATGTGATCAGCCTTGTACAACGAAGACTAAGCCAAAGTTTCATCAAAATCAATTAATGAATGCAGAAATTATATCACTTTGTTTCCCTTTTCTTGCCATAAATTCGTTGCCTCGCCACGGCCAAACCGTTTGAGATATCCAAAATCTGTTTGCAATTAAACAACTTCAAGGTGTTCGCAACAAGTTAAAAAAGTCTTGGTGTAAATTGGATAAACCCTGTAGGAGTAGTAGTATAAAATTCATAGCCTGTTTTTCAAAAAATTAACATTCAAACCAAAATAGCTGACTTCCTGTTGGTCGGAGCTAATGAATGTAAATTAGAAAATTGTCCGGCTTGATGAGAACAATATGTGTACCGAGTTTGGTGACTGTAGGAAAAACTAACCCCCCACTTTTTTCAAAAGGTGGCGCTACTGAGCCCCTCCACCACGCCCATTTCTATGGCTTTGTCCATGTCTACTGGTTGACAATATTGATGTGTGTGTCGAGTTTCATGCAATTTGAAGCATGTTAAGAGCCTCAAAAACACTCAAGAATATTATTACAGTTTGACCTGTTGCCATGGCAACAATATTTCAAATATCAAAAATCCTGTCATAGGTCTACATCTGCTGTGTATTGACATTACACTGATGAAGTTTGAAGCAAATCAGGTAAAAATAAGAGGGTGATCTCAAAACATTTCAAAAAGTGATACACTTCCTGCTGCCAGTTGGTGGCGCTATAACTTTGACTCACAATAGTCACATCCATGTGATCAGACTCCTATAACGAACACACTCCTGAAGTTTCATAAACATCAATCAATGTATGCAGAAGTTATAACACATTTCCTGTTTCCCTTTTCTCGCCATAAATTCGTTGCCTCGCCACGGCCAAACCGTTTGAGATATCCAAAATCCGTTTGCAATTAAACAACTTCAATGTGTTCGCAACAAGTTAAAAAAGCTTGGTGTAAATTGGATAAACCCTGTAGGAGTAGTAGTATAAAATTCATAGCCTGTTTTTTCAAAAAATTAACATTCAAACCAAAATAGCTGACTTCCTGTTGGTCGGAGCTAATGAATGTAAATTAGAAAATTGTCCGGCTTGATGAGAATAATATGTGTACCGAGTTTGGTGACTGTAGGAAAAACTAACCCCCCCACTTTTGTCAAAAGGTGGCGCTACTGAGCCCCTCCACCACGCCCATTTCTATGGCTTTGTCCATGTCTACTGGTTGACAATATTGATGTGTGTGTCGAGTTTCATGCAATTTGAAGCATGTTAAGAGCCTCAAAAACACTCAAGAATATTATTACAGTTTGATCTGTTGCCATGGCAACAATATTTCAAATATCAAAAATCCTGTCATAGGTCTACATCTGCTGTGTATTGACATTACACTGATGAAGTTTGAAGCAAATCAGGTAAAAATAAGAGGGTGATCTCAAAACCTTTCAAAAAGTGATACACTTCCTGCTGCCAGTTGGTGGCGCTATAACTTTGACTCACAATAGTCACATCCATGTGATCAGACTCCTATAACGAACACACTCGTGAAGTTTCATAAAGATCAATATATGTATTAAGACGTTATAACACATTTCCTGTTTCCTTTTTCTCGCCATAAATTCGTTGCCTCGCCACGGCCAAACCGTTCGAGATATCAAAAATCCCCTGGCAATTTTTAATCATCAGTGTCTTGACTTCATGCTGACCGAGTTTGGTGGCGATCGGATTAATCGTCTAGGAGGAGTATATCAAATTCCAGAGCATGCGTTTTTCAAACAACCCTTAATAGCTGACTTCCTGTTGGCGTGGCGATTAACTTAGAGCGCGAAAGTTGTTCGGCCCGATGAGGTCTATATGTGTACCGAGTTTCATACTAATACGTGCAAGCGTGTTTAATATATGGACCAAATTTTCAGACTTTTTTCAAGGGGGCGCTGTCGAGCCCCCCTGCCACGCCCGGGTACCAGCCTCTCCGGCGTCCTAATGGCCGCGGATTCCAATGTGTGTGCCAATTTTCAAGAGTTTTTGAGCATGTTAAGGCCCCCAAAAAGCCCCGGAAGACGGAAAAAAAAAAAAAAATAAAAAAAATAATAATAAATATAGCTGCGAGCAGCGATGGCGGGCCCAAGCCCGGTGGCACCGCCACCCCGGTGGCTTCAGGGCAACTGTGCACAGCGGGCAATAGGCACTTAAAACGGTTAAACATCAAAGGACTATGTCAAATTCACTCCACATTTACTGCACTACAAGGTGCCGCTATAGAGCCCCTCCTCCCTGCCCATTTTCAAAGGATTACATGTGCCAAGTTTTAACATTATTCTGATGAATTTTGAAGCAAATCAGGTAAAAATAAGAGGGTGATCTCAATGTATGCTGAAAGTGACACATTTTCTGCTTCCAGTTGGTGGCGCTATGACTTTGAATCACAATAGTCAAATCCATGTGATCAGCCTTGTACAACGAAGACTAAGCCAAAGTTTCATCAAAATCAATTAATGTATGCAGAAGTTATAACACTTTGTTTCCCTTTTCTTGCCATAAATTCGTTGCCTCGCCACGGCCAAACCGTTTGAGATATCCAAAATCCGTTTGCAATTAAACAACTTCAATGTGTTAGCAACAAGTTAAAAAAAGCTTGGTGTAAATTGGATAAACCCTGTAGGAGTAGTAGTATAAAATTCATAGCCTGTTTTTTCAAAAAATTAACATTCAAACCAAAATAGCTGACTTCCTGTTGGTCGGAGCTAATGAATGTAAATTAGAAAATTGTCCGGCTTGATGAGAATAATATGTGTACCGAGTTTGGTGACTGTAGGAAAAACTAACCCCCCCACTTTTGTCAAAAGGTGGCGCTACTGAGCCCCTCCACCACGCCCATTTCTATGGCTTTGTCCATGTCTACTGGTTGACAATATTGATGTGTGTGTCGAGTTTCATGCAATTTGAAGCATGTTAAGAGCCTCAAAAACACTCAAGAATATTATTACAGTTTGACCTGTTGCCATGGCAACAATATTTCAAATATCAAAAATCCTGTCATAGGTCTACATCTGCTGTGTATTGACATTACACTGATGAAGTTTGAAGCAAATCAGGTAAAAATAAGAGGGTGATCTCAAAGCATTTTAAAAGTGATACACTTCTTGCTGCCATTTGGTGGCGCTATAACTTTGACTCACAATAGTTACATCCATGTGATCAGACTACTACAACCAACACACTCCTGAAGTTTCATAAACATCCATCAATGTATGCAGAAGTTATAACACATTTCCTGTTTCCCTTTTCTCGCCATAAATTCGTTGCCTCGCCACGGCCAAACCGTTTGAGATATCCAAAATCCGTTTGCAATTAAACAACTTCAATGTGTTCGCAACAAGTTAAAAAAGCTTGGTGTAAATTGGATAAACCCTGTAGGAGTAGTAGTATAAAATTCATAGCCTGTTTTTTCAAAAAATTAACATTCAAACCAAAATAGCTGACTTCCTGTTGGTCGGAGCTAATGAATGTAAATTAGAAAATTGTCCGGCTTGATGAGAATAATATGTGTACCGAGTTTGGTGACTGTAGGAAAAACTAACCCCCACTTTTGTCAAAAGGTGGCGCTACTGAGCCCCTCCACCACGCCCATTTCTATGGCTTTGTCCATGTCTACTGGTTGACAATATTGATGTGTGTGTCGAGTTTCATGCAATTTGAAGCATGTTAAGAGCCTCAAAAACACTCAAGAATATTATTACAGTTTGACCTGTTGCCATGGCAGCAATATTTCAAATATCAAAAATCCTGTCATAGGTCTACATCTGCTGTGTATTGACATTACACTGATGAAGTTTGAAGCAAATCAGGTAAAAATAAGAGGGTGATCTCAAAACATTTCAAAAAGTGATACACTTCCTGCTGCCAGTTGGTGGCGCTATAACTTTGACTCACAATAGTCACATCCATGTGATCAGACTCCTATAACGAACACACTCGTGAAGTTTCATAAAGATCAATATATGTATTAAGACGTTATAACACATTTCCTGTTTCCTTTTTCTCGCCATAAATTCGTTGCCTCGCCACGGCCAAACCGTTCGAGATATCAAAAATCCCCTGGCAATTTTTAATCATCAGTGTCTTGACTTCATGCTGACCGAGTTTGGTGGCGATCGGATTAATCGTCTAGGAGGAGTATATCAAATTCCAGAGCATGCGTTTTTCAAACAACCCTTAATAGCTGACTTCCTGTTGGCGTGGCGATTAACTTAGAGCGCGAAAGTTGTTCGGCCCGATGAGGTCTATATGTGTACCGAGTTTCATACTAATACGTGCAAGCATGTTTAATATATGGACCAAATTTTCAGACTTTTTTCAAGGGGGCGCTGTCGAGCCCCCCTGCCACGCCCGGGTACCAGCCTCTCCGGCGTCCTAATGGCCGCGGATTCCAATGTGTGTGCCAATTTTCAAGAGTTTTTGAGCATGTTAAGGCCCCCAAAAAGCCCCGGAAGACGGAAAAAAAAATAAAAAAAATAATAAATATAGCTGCGAGCAGCGATGGCGGGCCCAAGCCCGGTGGCACCGCCACCCCGGTGGCTTCAGGGCAACTGTGCACAGCGGGCAATAGGCACTTAAAACGGTTAAACATCAAAGGACTATGTCAAATTCACTCCACATTTACTGCACTACAAGGTGCCGCTATAGACCCCTTCCTCCCTGCCCATTTTCAAAGGATTACATGTGCCAAGTTTTAACATTATTCTGATGAATTTTGAAGCAAATCAGGTAAAAATAAGAGGGTGATCTCAATGTATGCTGAAAGTGACACATTTTCTGCTTCCAGTTGGTGGCGCTATGACTTTGAATCACAATAGTCAAATCCATGTGATCAGCCTTGTACAATGAAGACTAAGCCAAAGTTTCATCAAAATCAATTAATGTATGCAGAAGTTATAACACTTTGTTTCCCTTTTCTTGCCATAAATTCGTTGCCTCGCCACGGCCAAACCGTTTGAGATATCCAAAATCTGTTTGCAATTAAACAACTTCAATGTGTTAGCAACAAGTTAAAAAAAGCTTGGTGTAAATTGGATAAACCCTGTAGGAGTAGTAGTATAAAATTCATAGCCTGTTTTTTCAAAAAATTAACATTCAAACCAAAATAGCTGACTTCCTGTTGGTCGGAGCTAATGAATGTAAATTAGAAAATTGTCCGGCTTGATGAGAATAATATGTGTACCGAGTTTGGTGACTGTAGGAAAAACTAACCCCCCCACTTTTGTCAAAAGGTGGCGCTACTGAGCCCCTCCACCACGCCCATTTCTATGGCTTTGTCCATGTCTACTGGTTGACAATATTGATGTGTGTGTCGAGTTTCATGCAATTTGAAGCATGTTAAGAGCCTCAAAAACACTCAAGAATATTATTACAGTTTGACCTGTTGCCATGGCAACAATATTTCAAATATCAAAAATCCTGTCATAGGTCTACATCTGCTGTGTATTGACATTACACTGATGAAGTTTGAAGCAAATCAGGTAAAAATAAGAGGGTGATCTCAAAACATTTCAAAAAGTGATACACTTCCTGCTGCCAGTTGGTGGCGCTATAACTTTGACTCACAATAGTCACATCCATGTGATCAGACTCCTATAACGAACACACTCGTGAAGTTTCATAAAGATCAATATATGTATTAAGACGTTATAACACATTTCCTGTTTCCTTTTTCTCGCCATAAATTCGTTGCCTCGCCACGGCCAAACCGTTCGAGATATCAAAAATCCCCTGGCAATTTTTAATCATCAGTGTCTTGACTTCATGCTGACCGAGTTTGGTGGCGATCGGATTAATCGTCTAGGAGGAGTATATCAAATTCCAGAGCATGCGTTTTTCAAACAACCCTTAATAGCTGACTTCCTGTTGGCGTGGCGATTAACTTAGAGCGCGAAAGTTGTTCGGCCCGATGAGGTCTATATGTGTACCGAGTTTCATACTAATACGTGCAAGCATGTTTAATATATGGACCAAATTTTCAGACTTTTTTCAAGGGGGCGCTGTCGAGCCCCCCTGCCACGCCCGGGTACCAGCCTCTCCGGCGTCCTAATGGCCGCGGATTCCAATGTGTGTGCCAATTTTCAAGAGTTTTTGAGCATGTTAAGGCCCCCAAAAAGCCCCGGAAGACGGAAAAAAAAAAAATAATAATAATAATAATAATAATCCTTAGAAGAACAAGAGGGCCCTGCGCGAATTTTCGCTTGGGCCCTAATAATCCTTAGAAGAACAAGAGGGCCCTGCGCGCTTAATTCGCTTGGGCCCTAATAATCCTTAGAAGAACAAGAGTGTTACAGATCCCGTGTTCCCCTGGACTCTATTTCCCAGAATCCTCCTGTTCTCCTCACCTGCACACACTTCCCTCGTCAGCTCCTCATCATCACAGATCACCTGCACCTGGACTCTATTGTCAGCACTCCCCATATATTGCACTCACTCCCTTCACTCCTCGTCCGTTCTCTGTTTTGTTAGAGTTTGTGTGGTGTACTCTGCCTTCATTTGTATTAAAGTATCGTATGTTTGTGGAAATCCGTGATCTGCCTCCTCTTTACACCAGCAACCGTAACAGAAGAACGGACCAGAACCGACCGGATTTCCACAGAGAAAAAAAAAAAAAATGGAGACTTTCCCCAGCTCCCTGGATCCAGCTCCTCCATCGCCTCTCACCCTAACAGCCAGCGAACGCATTATCGGGCTCCTGCAGGTAGGACGTTCGCTGGAGAGGTATGTGGAGGAGTTCGTTGAGCTTGCTTACTTGTCTAACTGGCCCGACGCTCAGTTGATCTCCCTGTTTTTGGATGGATTGGATGACGACACTATCCGTTTTGATGAACCTGTTTTTTGTTTCTCCTTAAGCGAAACTATCAATTTAATTTTGTGGTTGAATGGCTCCAAATTCTTAGTGAAAGAGGTTCAGGATCAGTGTTGTCGTCCGGTCCATCCAGAAACACGGTTGGCCGGGCCAGTTAGTCAACCTCCGGCTTCCTCCGCACACCGCTCCAGCGAACTCCCTGCCTGCCCCAGGCTGGACCCATATTCCGCTACTGGGCCCAGTAAGCGGAGGAGGAGGAAGAAAGCGGCCCCAATGTCTCCAGAGCCCGCTCCAGTGTCTCCAGAGCCAGCTCCAGTATCTCCAGAGCCCGCTCCAGTATCTCCAAAGCCCGCTCCAGTATCTCCAGAGCCCGCTCCAGTATCTCCAGAGCCCGCTCCAGTATCTCCAGAGCCCGCTCCAGTCCCCACAGAGCCAGCTCCAGTGCCTGTGGGGATTTTAATTGTATTTGAGGGGATGAAATGGCCCTCAACCCCAGTCTCCTCCGAGCCAAGTTCTCCAGTCTCCTCCGAGCCAAGTTCTCCAGTCTCCGCCTCCGAGCCAAGTTCTCCAGTCTCCGCCTCCGAGCCAAGTTCTCCAGTCTCCGCCTCCGAGCCAAGTTCTCCAGTCTCCGCCGCCGAGCAAAGTTCTCCAGTCTCCGCCGCCGAGCAAAGTTCTCCAGTCTCCGCCGCCGAGCAAAGTTCTCCAGTCTCCGCCGCCGAGCAAAGTTCTCCAGTCTCCGCCGCCGAGCAAAGTTCTCCAGTCTCCGCCGCCGAGCAAAGTTCTCCAGTCTCCGACGCCTACGAGCCCTCAGCTCCAGCCGACGCCTACGAGCCCTCAGCTCCAGCCGACGCCTACGAGCCCTCAGCTCCAGCCGCCGCCTACGAGCCCTCAGCTCCAGCCGCCGCCGCCGAGCCAGCCGCTCCAGCCGACGCCTACGAGCCCTCAGCTCCAGCCGCCGCCTACGAGCCCTCAGCTCCAGCCGCCGCCGCCGAGCCCTCAGCTCCAGCCGCCGCCGCCGAGCAAAGTGCTCCAGCCGCCGCCGCCGAGCCCTCAGCTCCAGCCGCCGCCGCCGAGCCCTCAGCTCCAGCCGCCGCCGCCGAGCCAGCCGCTCCAGCCGCCGCCGCCGCCGAACCTACTGCCCCTATGAACTGTGTTTTTGAACCCTCCAGCCCAAAGACTGTTTTCCCTCCCTGCCTCCCTCTCCCACCTCCATCCAGTTATGTTTGCACTGAACCTTCACCTCAAGCCCCCTCGCCCAGATCTCCACCTCGGACCTCTGGGCGATTACCTACACCCCGGCTCCAACCTCCCTCTGCTCCACCGTTACCCATCAGTCCACCAGCGTCACCAGCATCCATCCTGCCTCCACTCACACCTTGTGCACTCGTCAGCCTGCCCTTCCCTCTGGACTACACTCCTCCGTCTCCGCTCCGTCACTCCGTCCCTCAGTTTCAGTTGGCCTCCTCACTCCCCCCGGTGTTCTTTTTGTTGGCTGTCCTACTGCTTCTACTGCGGCCTTCTGGAGTCCCGGCTGCGCTTCGGTCGGCGGAGCCTTCGGTTCCGCCATCACCCGCCAGTCCTTCAGCGACGCCTGGGCTCAACGCCTCGAAGGCTTCGGCTCCTGACCCGCCATGGCTGCCCACGGCTCCTGACCCGCCATGGCTGCCTTCAGCCCCTGACCCGCCATGGCTGCCTTCGGCTCCTGACCCGCCATGGCTGCCCACGGCTCCTGACCCGCCATGGCTGCCCACGGCTCCTGACCCGCCATGGCTGCCCACGGCTCCTGACCCGCCATGGCTGCCCGCTGCACCTGACCCGCCATGGCTGCCCGCTGCACCTGACCCGCCATGTATGCCCGCTGCATGTCTGCCCGCTGCACCTGACCCGCCATGGCTGCCCGCTGCACCTGACCCGCCATGGCTGCCTTCGGCTCCTGACCCGCCATGGCTGCCTTCAACCCCTGACCCGCCATGGCTGCCTTTGGCTCCTGACCCGCCATGGCTTTTGAGCCCGCCCTGGAGACCTCCACTCCAGTCTACTCATCCCCCTGCTCCGGTTTGAGGTCTCCAGGGCGCCCGCCCCCCTCCCGGTTGTTACATCTACGGCGCGAGGACGCGCCTACCGGGAGGGGGAGGTACTGTTACAGATCCCGTGTTCCCCTGGACTCTATTTCCCAGAATCCTCCTGTTCTCCTCACCTGCACACACTTCCCTCGTCAGCTCCTCATCATCACAGATCACCTGCACCTGGACTCTATTGTCAGCACTCCCCATATATTGCACTCACTCCCTTCACTCCTCGTCCGTTCTCTGTTTTGTTAGAGTTTGTGTGGTGTACTCTGCCTTCATTTGTATTAAAGTATCGTATGTTTGTGGAAATCCGTGATCTGCCTCCTCTTTACACCAGCAACCGTAACAAAGAGGGCCCTGCGCGAATTTTCGCTTGGGCCCTAATAATCCTTAGAAGAACAAGAGGGCCCTGCGCGAATTTTCGCTTGGGCCCTAATAATCCTTAGAAGAACAAGAGGGCCCTGCGCGAATTTTCGCTTGGGCCCTAATAATCCTTAGAAGAACAAGAGGGCCCTGCGCGAATTTTCGCTTGGGCCCTAATAATAATAATAATAATCCTTAGAAGAACAAGAGGGCCCTGCGCGAATTTTCGCTTGGGCCCTAAATATAGCTGCGAGCAGCGATGGCGGGCCCAAGCCCGGTGGCACCGCCACCCCGGTGGCTTCAGGGCAACTGTGCACAGCGGGCAATAGGCACTTAAAATGGTTAAACATCAAAGGACTATGTCAAATTCACTCCACATTTACTGCACTACAAGGTGCCGCTATAGAGCCCCTCCTCCCTGCCCATTTTCAAAGGATTACATGTGCCAAGTTTTAACATTATTCTGATGAATTTTGAAGCAAATCAGGTAAAAATAAGAGGGTGATCTCAATGTATGCTGAAAGTGACACATTTTCTGCTTCCAGTTGGTGGCGCTATGACTTTGAATCACAATAGTCAAATCCATGTGATCAGCCTTGTACAACGAAGACTAAGCCAAAGTTTCATCAAAATCAATTAATGTATGCAGAAGTTATATCACTTTGTTTCCCTTTTCTTGCCATAAATTCGTTGCCTCGCCACGGCCAAACCGTTTGAGATATCCAAAATCCGTTTGCAATTAAACAACTTCAATGTGTTAGAAACAAGTTAAAAAAAGCTTGGTGTAAATTGGATAAACCCTGTAGGAGTAGTAGTATAAAATTCATAGCCTGTTTTTTCAAAAAATTAACATTCAAACAAAAATAGCCGACTTCCTGTTGGTTGGAGCTAATGAATGTAAATTAGAAAATTGTCCGGCTTGATGAGAACAATATGTGTACCGAGTTTGGTGACTGTAGGAAAAACTAACCCCCCCACTTTTGACAAAAGGTGGCGCTACTGAGCCCCTTCACCACGCCCATTTCTATGGCTTTGTCCATGTCTACTGGTTGACAGTATTGATGTGTGTGTCGAGTTTCATGCAATTTGAAGCATGTTAAGAGCCTCAAAAACACTCAAGAATATTATTACAGTTTGACCTGTTGCCATGGCAACAATATTTCAAATATCAAAAATCCTGTCATAGGTCTACATCTGCTGTGTATTGCCATTACATTGATGAAGTTTGAAGCAAATCAGGTAAAAATAAGAGGGTGATCTCAAAGCATTTCAAAAAGTGATACACTTCCTGCTGCCAGTTGGTGGCGCTATAACTTTGACTCACAATAGTCACATCCATGTGATCAGACTACTACAACCAACACACTCGTGAAGTTTCATAAAGATCAATATATGTATGCAGACGTTATAACACATTTCCTGTTTCCTTTTTCTCGCCATAAATTTGTTGCCTCGCCATGGCCAAACCGTTCGAGATATCAAAAATCCCCTGGCAATTTTTAATCATCAGTGTCTTGACTTCATGCTGACCGAGTTTGGTGGCGATCGGATTAATCGTCTAGGAGGAGTATATCAAATTCCAGAGCATGCGTTTTTCAAACAACCCTTAATAGCTGACTTCCTGTTGGCGTGGCGTTTAACTTAGAGTACGAAAGTTGTTCGGCCCGATGAGGTCTATATGTGTACCGAGTTTCATACTAATATGTGCAAGCGTGTTTAATATATGGACCAAATTTTCAGACTTTTTTCAAGGGGGCGCTGTTGAGCCCCCCTGCCACACCCGGATACCAGCCTCTGGGGCGTCCTAATGGCCGCGGATTCCAATGTGTGTGCTAATTTTCAAGAGTTTTTGAGCATGTTAAGGCCCCCAAAAAGCCCCGGAAGACGGAAAAAAAATAAAAAATAAATAAAAAATATAGCTGCGAGCAGCGATGGCGGGCCCAAGCCCGGTGGCACCGCCACCCCGGTGGCTTCAGGGCAACTGTGCACAGCGGGCAATAGGCACTTAAAACGGTTAAACATCAAAGGACTATGTCAAATTCACTCCACATTTACTGCACTACAAGGTGCCGCTATAGAGCCCCTCTTCCCTGCCCATTTTCAAAGGATTACATGTGCCAAGTTTTAACATTATTCTGATGAATTTTGAAGCAAATCAGGTAAAAATAAGAGGGTGATCTCAATGTATGCTGAAAGTGACACATTTTCTGCTTCCAGTTGGTGGCGCTATGACTTTGAATCACAATAGTCAAATCCATGTGATCAGCCTTGTACAACGAAGACTAAGCCAAAGTTTCATCAAAATCAATTAATGTATGCAGAAGTTATAACACTTTGTTGCCCTTTTCTTGCCATAAATTCGTTGCCTCGCCACGGCCAAACCGTTTGAGATATCCAAAATCCGTTTGCAATTAAACAACTTCAATGTGTTAGCAACAAGTTAAAAAAGCTTTGTGTAAATTGGATAAACCCTGTAGGAGTAGTAGTATAAAATTCATAGCCTGTTTTTTCAAAAAATTTACATTCAAACCAAAATAGCTGACTTCCTGTTGGTCGGAGCTAATGAATGTAAATTAGAAAATTGTCCGGCTTGATGAGAATAATATGTGTACCGAGTTTGGTGACTGTAGGAAAAACTAACCCCCACTTTTGTCAAATGGTGGCGCTACTGAGCCCCTCCACCACGCCCATTTCTATGGCTTTGTCCTTGTCTACTGGTTGACAATATTGATGTGTGTGTCGAGTTTCATGCAATTTGAAGCATGTTAAGAGCCTCAAAAACACTCAAGAATATTATTACAGTTTGACCTGTTGCCATGGCAACAATATTTCAAATATCAAAAATCCTGTCATAGGTCTACATCTGCTGTGTATTGACATTACACTGATGAAGTTTGAAGCAAATCAGGTAAAAATAAGAGGGTGATCTCAAAGCATTTTAAAAGTGATACACTTCTTGCTGCCATTTGGTGGCGCTATAACTTTGACTCACAATAGTTACATCCATGTGATCAGACTACTACAACCAACACACTCCTGAAGTTTCATAAACATCAATCAATGTATGCAGAAGTTATAACACATTTCCTGTTTCCCTTTTCTCGCCATAAATTCGTTGCCTCGCCACGGCCAAACCGTTTGAGATATCCAAAATCCGTTTGCAATTAAACAACTTCAATGTGTTCGCAACAAGTTAAAAAAAGCTTGGTGTAAATTGGATAAACCCTGTAGGAGTAGTAGTATAAAATTCATAGCCTGTTTTTTCAAAAAATTAACATTCAAACCAAAATAGCTGACTTCCTGTTGGTCGGAGCTAATGAATGTAAATTAGAAAATTGTCCGGCTTGATGAGAATAATATGTGTACCGAGTTTGGTGACTGTAGGAAAAACTAACCCCCCCACTTTTGTCAAAAGGTGGCGCTACTGAGCCCCTCCACCACGCCCATTTCTATGGCTTTGTCCATGTCTACTGGTTGACAATATTGATGTGTGTGTCGAGTTTCATGCAATTTGAAGCATGTTAAGAGCCTCAAAAACACTCAAGAATATTATTACAGTTTGACCTGTTGCCATGGCAACAATATTTCAAATATCAAAAATCCTGTCATAGGTCTACATCTGCTGTGTATTGACATTACACTGATGAAGTTTGAAGCAAATCAGGAAAAAATAAGAGGGTGATCTCAAAACATTTCAAAAAGTGATACACTTCCTGCTGCCAGTTGGTGTCGCTATAACTTTGACTCACAATAGTTACATCCATGTGATCAGACTACTACAACCAACACACTCCTGAAGTTTCATAAACATCAATCAATGTATGCAGAAGTTATAACACATTTCCTGTTTCCCTTTTCTCGCCATAAATTCGTTGCCTCGCCACGGCCAAACCGTTTGAGATATCCAAAATCCGTTTGCAATTAAACAACTTCAATGTGTTCGCAACAAGTTAAAAAAAGCTTGGTGTAAATTGGATAAACCCTGTAGGAGTAGTAGTATAAAATTCATAGCCTGTTTTTTCAAAAAATTAACATTCAAACCAAAATAGCTGACTTCCTGTTGGTCGGAGCTAATGAATGTAAATTAGAAAATTGTCCGGCTTGATGAGAATAATATGTGTACCGAGTTTGGTGACTGTAGGAAAAACTAACCCCCACTTTTGTCAAAAGGTGGCGCTACTGAGCCCCTCCACCACGCCCATTTCTATGGCTTTGTCCATGTCTACTGGTTGACAATATTGATGTGTGTGTCGAGTTTCATGCAATTTGAAGCATGTTAAGAGCCTCAAAAACACTCAAGAATATTATTACAGTTTGACCTGTTGCCATGGCAACAATATTTCAAATATCAAAAATCCTGTCATAGGTCTACATCTGCTGTGTATTGACATTACACTGATGAAGTTTGAAGCAAATCAGGTAAAAATAAGAGGGTGATCTCAAAACATTTCAAAAAGTGATACACTTCCTGCTGCCAGTTGGTGGCGCTATAACTTTGACTCACAATAGTCACATCCATGTGATCAGACTCCTATAACGAACACACTCGTGAAGTTTCATAAAGATCAATATATGTATTAAGACGTTATAACACATTTCCTGTTTCCTTTTTCTCGCCATAAATTCGTTGCCTCGCCACGGCCAAACTGTTCGAGATATCAAAAATCCCCTGGCAATTTTTAATCATCAGTGTCTTGACTTCATGCCGACCGAGTTTGGTGGCGATCGGATTAATCGTCTAGGAGGAGTATATCAAATTCCAGAGCATGCGTTTTTCAAACAACCCTTAATAGCTGACTTCCTGTTGGCGTGGCGATTAACTTAGAGCGCGAAAGTTGTTCGGCCCGATGAGGTCTATATGTGTACCGAGTTTCATACTAATACGTGCAAGCATGTTTAATATATGGACCAAATTTTCAGACTTTTTTCAAGGGGGCGCTGTCGAGCCCCCCTGCCACGCCCGGGTACCAGCCTCTCCGGCGTCCTAATGGCCGCGGATTCCAATGTGTGTGCCAATTTTCAAGAGTTTTTGAGCATGTTAAGGCCCCCAAAAAGCCCCGGAAGACGGAAAAAAAAAAAAAAAAAAAAAAAAAAAAATAATAATAATAATAAATATAGCTGCGAGCAGCGATGGCGGGCCCAAGCCCGGTGGCACCGCCACCCCGGTGGCTTCAGGGCAACTGTGCAGAGCGGGCAATAGGCACTTAAAACGGTTAAACATCAAAGGACTATGTCAAATTCACTCCACATTTACTGCACTACAAGGTGCCGTTATAGAGCCCCTCCTCCCTGCCCATTTTCAAAGGATTACATGTGCCAAGTTTTAACATTATTCTGATGAATTTTGAAGCAAATCAGGTAAAAATAAGAGGGTGATCTCAATGTATGCTGAAAGTGACACATTTTCTGCTTCCAGTTGGTGGCGCTATGACTTTGAATCACAATAGTCAAATCCATGTGATCAGCCTTGTACAACGAAGACTAAGCCAAAGTTTCATCAAAATCAATTAATGTATGCAGAAGTTATAACACTTTGTTTCCCTTTTCTTGCCATAAATTCGTTGCCTCGCCACGGCCAAACCGTTTGAGATATCCAAAATCCGTTTGCAATTAAACAACTTCAATGTGTTAGCAACAAGTTAAAAAAAGCTTGGTGTAAATTGGATAAACCCTGTAGGAGTAGTAGTATAAAATTCATAGCCTGTTTTTTCAAAAAATTAACATTCAAACCAAAATAGCTGACTTCCTGTTGGTCGGAGCTAATGAATGTAAATTAGAAAATTGTCCGGCTTGATGAGAATAATATGTGTACCGAGTTTGGTGACTGTAGGAAAAACTAACCCCCCCACTTTTGTCAAAAGGTGGCGCTACTGAGCCCCTCCACCACGCCCATTTCTATGGCTTTGTCCATGTCTACTGGTTGACAATATTGATGTGTGTGTCGAGTTTCATGCAATTTGAAGCATGTTAAGAGCCTCAAAAACACTCAAGAATATTATTACAGTTTGACCTGTTGCCATGGCAACAATATTTCAAATATCAAAAATCCTGTCATAGGTCTACATCTGCTGTGTATTGACATTACACTGATGAAGTTTGAAGCAAATCAGGTAAAAATAAGAGGGTGATCTCAAAGCATTTTAAAAGTGATACACTTCTTGCTGCCATTTGGTGGCGCTATAACTTTGACTCACAATAGTTACATCCATGTGATCAGACTACTACAACCAACACACTCCTGAAGTTTCATAAACATCAATCAATGTATGCAGAAGTTATAACACATTTGCTGTTTCCCTTTTCTCGCCATAAATTCGTTGCCTCGCCACGGCCAAACCGTTTGAGATATCCAAAATCCGTTTGCAATTAAACAACTTCAATGTGTTCGCAACAAGTTAAAAAAAGCTTGGTGTAAATTGGATAAACCCTGTAGGAGTAGTAGTATAAAATTCATAGCCTGTTTTTTCAAAAAATTAACATTCAAACCAAAATAGCTGACTTCCTGTTGGTCGGAGCTAATGAATGTAAATTAGAAAATTGTCCGGCTTGATGAGAATAATATGTGTACCGAGTTTGGTGACTGTAGGAAAAACTAACCCCCCCACTTTTGTCAAAAGGTGGCGCTACTGAGCCCCTCCACCACGCCCATTTCTATGGCTTTGTCCATGTCTACTGGTTGACAATATTGATGTGTGTGTCGAGTTTCATGCAATTTGAAGCATGTTAAGAGCCTCAAAAACACTCAAGAATATTATTACAGTTTGACCTGTTGCCATGGCAACAATATTTCAAATATCAAAAATCCTGTCATAGGTCTACATCTGCTGTGTATTGACATTACACTGATGAAGTTTGAAGCAAATCAGGTAAAAATAAGAGGGTGATCTCAAAGCATTTTAAAAGTGATACAGTTCTTGCTGCCATTTGGTGGCGCTATAACTTTGACTCACAATAGTTACATCCATGTGATCAGACTACTACAACCAACACACTCCTGAAGTTTCATAAACATCAATCAATGTATGCAGAAGTTATAACACATTTCCTGTTTCCCTTTTCTCGCCATAAATTCGTTGCCTCGCCGCGGCCAAACCGTTTGAGATATCCAAAATCCGTTTGCAATTAAACAACTTCAATGTGTTCGCAACAAGTTAAAAAAAGCTTGGTGTAAATTGGATAAACCCTGTAGGAGTAGTAGTATAAAATTCATAGCCTGTTTTTTCAAAAAATTAACATTCAAACCAAAATAGCTGACTTCCTGTTGGTCGGAGCTAATGAATGTAAATTAGAAAATTGTCCGGCTTGATGAGAATAATATGTATACCGAGTTTGGTGACTGTAGGAAAAACTAACCCCCCCACTTTTGTCAAAAGGTGGCGCTACTGAGCCCCTCCACCACGCCCATTTCTATGGCTTTGTCCATGTCTACTGGTTGAAAATATTGATGTGTGTGTCGAGTTTCATGCAATTTGAAGCATGTTAAGAGCCTCAAAAACACTCAAGAATATTATTACAGTTTGACCTGTTGCCATGGCAACAATATTTCAAATATCAAAAATCCTGTCATAGGTCTACATCTGCTGTGTATTGACATTACACTGATGAAGTTTGAAGCAAATCAGGTAAAAATAAGAGGGTGATCTCAAAACATTTAAAAAAGTGATACACTTCCTGCTGCCAGTTGGTGGCGCTATAACTTTGACTCACAATAGTCACATCCATGTGATCAGACTCCTATAACGAACACACTCGTGAAGTTTCATAAAGATCAATATATGTATTAAGACGTTATAACACATTTCCTGTTTCCTTTTTCTCGCCATAAATTCGTTGCCTCGCCACGGCCAAACCGTTCGAGATATCAAAAATCCCCTGGCAATTTTTAATCATCAGTGTCTTGACTTCATGCTGACCGAGTTTGGTGGCGATCGGATTAATCGTCTAGGAGGAGTATATCAAATTCCAGAGCATGCGTTTTTCAAACAACCCTTAATAGCTGACTTCCTGTTGGCGTGGCGATTAACTTAGAGCGCGAAAGTTGTTCGGCCCGATGAGGTCTATATGTGTACCGAGTTTCATACTAATACGTGCAAGCATGTTTAATATATGGACCAAATTTTCAGACTTTTTTCAAGGGGGCGCTGTCGAGCCCCCCTGCCACGCCCGGGTACCAGCCTCTCCGGCGTCCTAATGGCCGCGGATTCCAATGTGTGTGCCAATTTTCAAGAGTTTTTGAGCATGTTAAGGCCCCCAAAAAGCCCCGGAAGACGGAAAAAAAATAAATAAATAATAATATAGCTGCGAGCAGCGATGGCGGGCCCAAGCCCGGTGGCACCGCCACCCCGGTGGCTTCAGGGCAACTGTGCACAGCGGGCAATAGGCACTTAAAACGGTTAAACATCAAAGGACTATGTCAAATTCACTCCACATTTACTGCACTACAAGGTGCCGTTATAGAGCCCCTCCTCCCTGCCCATTTTCAAAGGATTACATGTGCCAAGTTTTAACATTATTCTGATGAATTTT
This sequence comes from Chanodichthys erythropterus, assembly GCF_024489055.1. Lineage (NCBI taxonomy): Eukaryota > Metazoa > Chordata > Actinopteri > Cypriniformes > Xenocyprididae > Chanodichthys > Chanodichthys erythropterus. Next base: position 24,898,699 of record NC_090226.1, read on the forward strand.
GAAGCAAATCAGGTAAAAATAAGAGGGTGATCTCAATGTATGCTGAAAGTGACACATTTTCTGCTTCCAGTTGGTGGCGCTATGACTTTGAATCACAATAGTCAAATCCATGTGATCAGCCTTGTACAACGAAGACTAAGCCAAAGTTTCATCAAAATCAATTAATGTATGCAGAAGTTATAACACTTTATTTCCCTTTTCTTGCCATAAATTCGTTGCCTCGCCACGGCCAAACCGTTTGAGATATCCAAAATCCGTTTGCAATTAAACAACTTCAATGTGTTAGCAACAAGTTAAAAAAAGCTTGGTGTAAATTGGATAAACCCTGTAGGAGTAGTAGTATAAAATTCATAGCCTGTTTTTTCAAAAAATTAACATTCAAACCAAAATAGCTGACTTACTGTTGGTCGGAGCTAATGAATGTAAATTAGAAAATTGTCCGGCTTGATGAGAATAATATGTGTACCGAGTTTGGTGACTGTAGGAAAAACTAACCCCCCCACTTTTGTCAAAAGGTGGCGCTACTGAGCCCCTCCACCACGCCCATTTCTATGGCTTTGTCCATGTCTACTGGTTGACAATATTGATGTGTGTGTCGAGTTTCATGCAATTTGAAGCATGTTAAGAGCCTCAAAAACACTCAAGAATATTATTACAGTTTGACCTGTTGCCATGGCAACAATATTTCAAATATCAAAAATCCTGTCATAGGTCTACATCTGCTGTGTATTGACATTACACTGATGAAGTTTGAAGCAAATCAGGTAAAAATAAGAGGGTGATCTCAAAGCATTTTAAAAGTGATACACTTCTTGCTGCCATTTGGTGGCGCTATAACTTTGACTCACAATAGTTACATCCATGTGATCAGACTACTACAACCAACACACTCCTGAAGTTTCATAAACATCAATCAATGTATGCAGAAGTTATAACACATTTCCTGTTTCCCTTTTCTCGCCATAAATTCGTTGCCTCGCCACGGCCAAACCGTTTGAGATATCCAAAATCCGTTTGCAATTAAACAACTTCAATGTGTTCACAACAAGTTAAAAAAAGCTTGGTGTAAATTGGATAAACCCTGTAGGAGTAGTAGTATAAAATTCATAGCCTGTTTTTTCAAAAAATTAACATTCAAACCAAAATAGCTGACTTCCTGTTGGTCGGAGCTAATGAATGTAAATTAGAAAATTGTCCGGCTTGATGAGAATAATATGTGTACCGAGTTTGGTGACTGTAGGAAAAACTAACCCCCCCACTTTTGTCAAAAGGTGGCGCTACTGAGCCCCTCCACCACGCCCATTTCTATGGCTTTGTCCATGTCTACTGGTTGACAATATTGATGTGTGTGTCGAGTTTCATGCAATTTGAAGCATGTTAAGAGCCTCAAAAACACTCAAGAATATTATTACAGTTTGACTTGTTGCCATGGCAACAATGTTTCAAATATCAAAAATCCTGTCATAGGTCTACATCTGCTGTGTATTGACATTACACTGATGAAGTTTGAAGCAAATCAGGTAAAAATAAGAGGGTGATCTCAAAACATTTCAAAAAGTGATACACTTCCTGCTGCCAGTTGGTGGCGCTATAACTTTGACTCACAATAGTCACATCCATGTGATCAGACTCCTATAACGAACACACTCGTGAAGTTTCATAAAGATCAATATATGTATTAAGACGTTATAACACATTTCCTGTTTCCTTTTTCTCGCCATAAATTCGTTGCCTCGCCACGGCCAAACCGTTCGAGATATCAAAAATCCCCTGGCAATTTTTAATCATCAGTGTCTTGACTTCATGCTGACCGAGTTTGGTGGCGATCGGATTAATCGTCTAGGAGGAGTATATCAAATTCCAGAGCATGCGTTTTTCAAACAACCCTTAATAGCTGACTTCCTGTTGGCGTGGCGATTAACTTAGAGCGCGAAAGTTGTTCGGCCCGATGAGGTCTATATGTGTACCGAGTTTCATACTAATACGTGCAAGCATGTTTAATATATGGACCAAATTTTCAGACTTTTTTCAAGGGGGCGCTGTCGAGCCCCTGCCACGCCCGGGTACCAGCCTCTCCGGCGTCCTAATGGCCGCGGATTCCAATGTGTGTGCCAATTTTCAAGAGTTTTTGAGCATGTTAAGGCCCCCAAAAAGCCCCGGAAGACGAAAAAAAAAAAAAAAAAAAAAAAAAAAAATAATAATAATCCTTAGAAGAACAAGAGGGCCCTGCGCGAATTTTCGCTTGGGCCCTAAATATAGCTGCGAGCAGCGATGGCGGGCCCAAGCCCGGTGGCACCGCCACCCCGGTGGCTTCAGGGCAACTGTGCACAGCGGGCAATAGGCACTTAAAACGGTTAAACATCAAAGGACTATGTCAAATTCACTCCACATTTACTGCACTACAAGGTGCCGTTATAGAGCCCCTCCTCCCTGCCCATTTTCAAAGGATTACATGTGCCAAGTTTTAACATTATTCTGATGAATTTTGAAGCAAATCAGGTAAAAATAAGAGGGTGATCTCAATGTATGCTGAAAGTGACACATTTTCTGCTTCCAGTTGGTGGCGCTATGACTTTGAATCACAATAGTCAAATCCATGTGATCAGCCTTGTACAACGAAGACTAAGCCAAAGTTTCATCAAAATCAATTAATGTATGCAGAAGTTATAACACTTTGTTTCCCTTTTCTTGCCATAAATTCGTTGCCTCGCCACGGCCAAACCGTTTGAGATATCCAAAATCCGTTTGCAATTAAACAACTTCAATGTGTTAGCAACAAGTTAAAAAAAGCTTAGTGTAAATTGGATAAACCCTGTAGGAGTAGTAGTATAAAATTCATAGCCTGTTTTTTCAAAAAATTAACATTCAAACCAAAATAGCTGACTTCCTGTTGGTCGGAGCTAATGAATGTAAATTAGAAAATTGTCTGGCTTGATGAGAACAATATGTGTACCGAGTTTGGTGACTGTAGGAAAAACTAACACCCCAACTTTTGTCAAAAGGTGGCGCTACTGAGCCCCTCCACCACGCCCATTTCTATGGCTTTGTCCATGTCTACTGGATGACAATATTGATGTGTGTGTCGAGTTTCATGCAATTTGAAGCATGTTAAGAGCCTCAAAAACACTCAAGAATATTATTACAGTTTGACCTGTTGCCATGGCAACAATATTTCAAATATCAAAAATCCTGTCATAGGTCTACATCTGCTGTGTATTGACATTACACTGATGAAGTTTGAAGCAAATCAGGTAAAAATAAGAGGGTGATCTCAAAACATTTCAAAAAGTGATACACTTCCTGCTGCCAGTTGGTGGCGCTATAACTTTGACTCACAATAGTCACATCCATGTGATCAGACTCCTATAACGAACACACTCGTGAAGTTTCATAAAGATCAATATATGTATTAAGACGTTATAACACATTTCCTGTTTCCTTTTTCTCGCCATAAATTCGTTACCTCGCCACGGCCAAACCGTTCGAGATATCAAAAATCCCCTGGCAATTTTTAATCATCAGTGTCTTGACTTCATGCTGACCGAGTTTGGTGGCGATCGGATTAATCGTCTAGGAGGAGTATATCAAATTCCAGAGCATGCGTTTTTCAAACAACCCTTAACAGCTGACTTCCTGTTGGCGTGGTGTTTAACTTAGAGCGCGAAAGTTGTTCGGCCCGATGAGGTCTATATGTGTACTGAGTTTCATACTAATACGTGCAAGCGTGTTTAATATATGGACCAAATTTTCAGACTTTTTCAAAGGGGCGCTGTCGAGCCCCCCTGCCACGCCCGGGTACCAGCCTCTCCGGCGTCCTAATGGCCGCGGATTCCAATGTGTGTGCCAATTTTCAAGAGTTTTTGAGCATGTTAAGGCCCCCAAAAAGCCCCGGAAGACGGAAAAAAAAAAAAAAAAAAAAAAAAAAATAATAATCCTTAGAAGAACAAGAGGGCCCTGCGCGAATTTTCGCTTGGGCCCTAATAATAATAATAATAATCCTTAGAAGAACAAGAGGGCCCTGCGCGAATTTTCGCTTGGGCCCTAAATATAGCTGCGAGCAGCGATGGCGGGCCCAAGCCCGGTGGCACCGCCACCCCGGTGGCTTCAGGGCAACTGTGCACAGCGGGCAATAGGCACTTAAAATGGTTAAACATCAAAGGACTATGTCAAATTCACTCCACATTTACTGCACTACAAGGTGCCGCTATAGAGCCCCTCCTCCCTGCCCATTTTCAAAGGATTACATGTGCCAAGTTTTAACATTATTCTGATGAATTTTGAAGCAAATCAGGTAAAAATAAGAGGGTGATCTCAATGTATGCTGAAAGTGACACATTTTCTGCTTCCAGTTGGTGGCGCTATGACTTTGAATCACAATAGTCAAATCCATGTGATCAGCCTTGTACAACGAAGACTAAGCCAAAGTTTCATCAAAATCAATTAATGTATGCAGAAGTTATATCACTTTGTTTCCCTTTTCTTGCCATAAATTCGTTGCCTCGCCACGGCCAAACCGTTTGAGATATCCAAAATCCGTTTGCAATTAAACAACTTCAATGTGTTAGAAACAAGTTAAAAAAAGCTTGGTGTAAATTGGATAAACCCTATAGGAGTAGTAGTATAAAATTCATAGCCTGTTTTTTCAAAAAATTAACATTCAAACAAAAATAGCCGACTTCCTGTTGGTTGGAGCTAATGAATGTAAATTAGAAAATTGTCCGGCTTGATGAGAACAATATGTGTACCGAGTTTGGTGACTGTAGGAAAAACTAACCCCCCCACTTTTGACAAAAGGTGGCGCTACTGAGCCCCTTCACCACGCCCATTTCTATGGCTTTGTCCATGTCTACTGGTTGACAGTATTGATGTGTGTGTCGAGTTTCATGCAATTTGAAGCATGTTAAGAGCCTCAAAAACACTCAAGAATATTATTACAGTTTGACCTGTTGCCATGGCAACAATATTTCAAATATCAAAAATCCTGTCATAGGTCTACATCTGCTGTGTATTGCCATTACATTGATGAAGTTTGAAGCAAATCAGGTAAAAATAAGAGGGTGATCTCAAAGCATTTCAAAAAGTGATACACTTCCTGCTGCCAGTTGGTGGCGCTATAACTTTGACTCACAATAGTCACATCCATGTGATCAGACTACTACAACCAACACACTCGTGAAGTTTCATAAAGATCAATATATGTATGCAGACGTTATAACACATTTCCTGTTTCCTTTTTCTCGCCATAAATTTGTTGCCTCGCCATGGCCAAACCGTTCGAGATATCAAAAATCCCCTGGCAATTTTTAATCATCAGTGTCTTGACTTCATGCTGACCGAGTTTGGTGGCGATCGGATTAATCGTCTAGGAGGAGTATATCAAATTCCAGAGCATGCGTTTTTCAAACAACCCTTAATAGCTGACTTCCTGTTGGCGTGGCGTTTAACTTAGAGTACGAAAGTTGTTCGGCCCGATGAGGTCTATATGTGTACCGAGTTTCATACTAATATGTGCAAGCGTGTTTAATATATGGACCAAATTTTCAGACTTTTTTCAAGGGGGCGCTGTTGAGCCCCCCTGCCACACCCGGATACCAGCCTCTGGGGCGTCCTAATGGCCGCGGATTCCAATGTGTGTGCTAATTTTCAAGAGTTTTTGAGCATGTTAAGGCCCCCAAAAAGCCCCGGAAGACGGAAAAAAACAAAAAATAAATAAAAAATATAGCTGCGAGCAGCGATGGCGGGCCCAAGCCCGGTGGCACCGCCACCCCGGTGGCTTCAGGGCAACTGTGCACAGCGGGCAATAGGCACTTAAAACGGTTAAACATCAAAGGACTATGTCAAATTCACTCCACATTTACTGCACTACAAGGTGCCGCTATAGAGCCCCTCTTCCCTGCCCATTTTCAAAGGATTACATGTGCCAAGTTTTAACATTATTCTGATGAATTTTGAAGCAAATCAGGTAAAAATAAGAGGGTGATCTCAATGTATGCTGAAAGTGACACATTTTCTGCTTCCAGTTGGTGGCGCTATGACTTTGAATCACAATAGTCAAATCCATGTGATCAGCCTTGTACAACGAAGACTAAGCCAAAGTTTCATCAAAATCAATTAATGTATGCAGAAGTTATAACACTTTGTTGCCCTTTTCTTGCCATAAATTCGTTGCCTCGCCACGGCCAAACCGTTTGAGATATCCAAAATCCGTTTGCAATTAAACAACTTCAATGTGTTAGCAACAAGTTAAAAAAAGCTTGGTGTAAATTGGATAAACCCTGTAGGAGTAGTAGTATAAAATTCATAGCCTGTTTTTTCAAAAAATTTACATTCAAACCAAAATAGCTGACTTCCTGTTGGTCGGAGCTAATGAATGTAAATTAGAAAATTGTCCGGCTTGATGAGAATAATATGTGTACCGAGTTTGGTGACTGTAGGAAAAACTAACCCCCCCACTTTTGTCAAAAGGTGGCGCTACTGAGCCCCTCCACCACGCCCATTTCTATGGCTTTGTCCATGTCTACTGGTTGACAATATTGATGTGTGTGTCGAGTTTCATGCAATTTGAAGCATGTTAAGAGCCTCAAAAACACTCAAGAATATTATTACAGTTTGACCTGTTGCCATGGCAACAATATTTCAAATATCAAAAATCCTGTCATAGGTCTACATCTGCTGTGTATTGACATTACACTGATGAAGTTTGAAGCAAATCAGGTAAAAATAAGAGGGTGATCTCAAAGCATTTTAAAAGTGATACACTTCTTGCTGCCATTTGGTGGCGCTATAACTTTGACTCACAATAGTTACATCCATGTGATCAGACTACTACAACCAACACACTCCTGAAGTTTCATAAACATCAATCAATGTATGCAGAAGTTATAACACATTTCCTGTTTCCCTTTTCTCGCCATAAATTCGTTGCCTCGCCACGGCCAAACCGTTTGAGATATCCAAAATCCGTTTGCAATTAAACAACTTCAATGTGTTCGCAACAAGTTAAAAAAAGCTTGGTGTAAATTGGATAAACCCTGTAGGAGTAGTAGTATAAAATTCATAGCCTGTTTTTTCAAAAAATTAACATTCAAACCAAAATAGCTGACTTCCTGTTGGTCGGAGCTAATGAATGTAAATTAGAAAATTGTCCGGCTTGATGAGAATAATATGTGTACCGAGTTTGGTGACTGTAGGAAAAACTAACCCCCCCACTTTTGTCAAAAGGTGGCGCTACTGAGCCCCTCCACCACGCCCATTTCTATGGCTTTGTCCATGTCTACTGGTTGACAATATTGATGTGTGTGTCGAGTTTCATGCAATTTGAAGCATGTTAAGAGCCTCAAAAACACTCAAGAATATTATTACAGTTTGACCTGTTGCCATGGCAACAATATTTCAAATATCAAAAATCCTGTCATAGGTCTACATCTGCTGTGTATTGACATTACACTGATGAAGTTTGAAGCAAATCAGGAAAAAATAAGAGGGTGATCTCAAAACATTTCAAAAAGTGATACACTTCCTGCTGCCAGTTGGTGTCGCTATAACTTTGACTCACAATAGTTACATCCATGTGATCAGACTACTACAACCAACACACTCCTGAAGTTTCATAAACATCAATCAATGTATGCAGAAGTTATAACACATTTCCTGTTTCCCTTTTCTCGCCATAAATTCGTTGCCTCGCCACGGCCAAACCGTTTGAGATATCCAAAATCCGTTTGCAATTAAACAACTTCAATGTGTTCGCAACAAGTTAAAAAAGCTTGGTGTAAATTGGATAAACCCTGTAGGAGTAGTAGTATAAAATTCATAGCCTGTTTTTTCAAAAAATTAACATTCAAACCAAAATAGCTGACTTCCTGTTGGTCGGAGCTAATGAATGTAAATTAGAAAATTGTCCGGCTTGATGAGAATAATATGTGTACCGAGTTTGGTGACTGTAGGAAAAACTAACCCCCACTTTTGTCAAAAGGTGGCGCTACTGAGCCCCTCCACCACGCCCATTTCTATGGCTTTGTCCATGTCTACTGGTTGACAATATTGATGTGTGTGTCGAGTTTCATGCAATTTGAAGCATGTTAAGAGCCTCAAAAACACTCAAGAATATTATTACAGTTTGACCTGTTGCCATGGCAACAATATTTCAAATATCAAAAATCCTGTCATAGGTCTACATCTGCTGTGTATTGACATTACACTGATGAAGTTTGAAGCAAATCAGGTAAAAATAAGAGGGTGATCTCAAAACATTTCAAAAAGTGATACACTTCCTGCTGCCAGTTGGTGGCGCTATAACTTTGACTCACAATAGTCACATCCATGTGATCAGACTCCTATAACGAACACACTCGTGAAGTTTCATAAAGATCAATATATGTATTAAGACGTTATAACACATTTCCTGTTTCCTTTTTCTCGCCATAAATTCGTTGCCTCGCCACGGCCAAACTGTTCGAGATATCAAAAATCCCCTGGCAATTTTTAATCATCAGTGTCTTGACTTCATGCCGACCGAGTTTGGTGGCGATCGGATTAATCGTCTAGGAGGAGTATATCAAATTCCAGAGCATGCGTTTTTCAAACAACCCTTAATAGCTGACTTCCTGTTGGCGTGGCGATTAACTTAGAGCGCGAAAGTTGTTCGGCCCGATGAGGTCTATATGTGTACCGAGTTTCATACTAATACGTGCAAGCATGTTTAATATATGGACCAAATTTTCAGACTTTTTTCAAGGGGGCGCTGTCGAGCCCCCCTGCCACGCCCGGGTACCAGCCTCTCCGGCGTCCTAATGGCCGCGGATTCCAATGTGTGTGCCAATTTTCAAGAGTTTTTGAGCATGTTAAGGCCCCCAAAAAGCCCCGGAAGACGGAAAAAAAAAAAAAAAAAAAAAAAAAAAATAATAATAATAATAAATATAGCTGCGAGCAGCGATGGCGGGCCCAAGCCCGGTGGCACCGCCACCCCGGTGGCTTCAGGGCAACTGTGCAGAGCGGGCAATAGGCACTTAAAACGGTTAAACATCAAAGGACTATGTCAAATTCACTCCACATTTACTGCACTACAAGGTGCCGTTATAGAGCCCCTCCTCCCTGCCCATTTTCAAAGGATTACATGTGCCAAGTTTTAACATTATTCTGATGAATTTTGAAGCAAATCAGGTAAAAATAAGAGGGTGATCTCAATGTATGCTGAAAGTGACACATTTTCTGCTTCCAGTTGGTGGCGCTATGACTTTGAATCACAATAGTCAAATCCATGTGATCAGCCTTGTACAACGAAGACTAAGCCAAAGTTTCATCAAAATCAATTAATGTATGCAGAAGTTATAACACTTTGTTTCCCTTTTCTTGCCATAAATTCGTTGCCTCGCCACGGCCAAACCGTTTGAGATATCCAAAATCCGTTTGCAATTAAACAACTTCAATGTGTTAGCAACAAGTTAAAAAAAGCTTGGTGTAAATTGGATAAACCCTGTAGGAGTAGTAGTATAAAATTCATAGCCTGTTTTTTCAAAAAATTAACATTCAAACCAAAATAGCTGACTTCCTGTTGGTCGGAGCTAATGAATGTAAATTAGAAAATTGTCCGGCTTGATGAGAATAATATGTGTACCGAGTTTGGTGACTGTAGGAAAAACTAACCCCCCCACTTTTGTCAAAAGGTGGCGCTACTGAGCCCCTCCACCACGCCCATTTCTATGGCTTTGTCCATGTCTACTGGTTGACAATATTGATGTGTGTGTCGAGTTTCATGCAATTTGAAGCATGTTAAGAGCCTCAAAAACACTCAAGAATATTATTACAGTTTGACCTGTTGCCATGGCAACAATATTTCAAATATCAAAAATCCTGTCATAGGTCTACATCTGCTGTGTATTGACATTACACTGATGAAGTTTGAAGCAAATCAGGTAAAAATAAGAGGGTGATCTCAAAGCATTTTAAAAGTGATACACTTCTTGCTGCCATTTGGTGGCGCTATAACTTTGACTCACAATAGTTACATCCATGTGATCAGACTACTACAACCAACACACTCCTGAAGTTTCATAAACATCAATCAATGTATGCAGAAGTTATAACACATTTGCTGTTTCCCTTTTCTCGCCATAAATTCGTTGCCTCGCCACGGCCAAACCGTTTGAGATATCCAAAATCCGTTTGCAATTAAACAACTTCAATGTGTTCGCAACAAGTTAAAAAAAGCTTGGTGTAAATTGGATAAACCCTGTAGGAGTAGTAGTATAAAATTCATAGCCTGTTTTTTCAAAAAATTAACATTCAAACCAAAATAGCTGACTTCCTGTTGGTCGGAGCTAATGAATGTAAATTAGAAAATTGTCCGGCTTGATGAGAATAATATGTGTACCGAGTTTGGTGACTGTAGGAAAAACTAACCCCCCCACTTTTGTCAAAAGGTGGCGCTACTGAGCCCCTCCACCACGCCCATTTCTATGGCTTTGTCCATGTCTACTGGTTGACAATATTGATGTGTGTGTCGAGTTTCATGCAATTTGAAGCATGTTAAGAGCCTCAAAAACACTCAAGAATATTATTACAGTTTGACCTGTTGCCATGGCAACAATATTTCAAATATCAAAAATCCTGTCATAGGTCTACATCTGCTGTGTATTGACATTACACTGATGAAGTTTGAAGCAAATCAGGTAAAAATAAGAGGGTGATCTCAAAGCATTTTAAAAGTGATACAGTTCTTGCTGCCATTTGGTGGCGCTATAACTTTGACTCACAATAGTTACATCCATGTGATCAGACTACTACAACCAACACACTCCTGAAGTTTCATAAACATCAATCAATGTATGCAGAAGTTATAACACATTTCCTGTTTCCCTTTTCTCGCCATAAATTCGTTGCCTCGCCGCGGCCAAACCGTTTGAGATATCCAAAATCCGTTTGCAATTAAACAACTTCAATGTGTTCGCAACAAGTTAAAAAAGCTTGGTGTAAATTGGATAAACCCTGTAGGAGTAGTAGTATAAAATTCATAGCCTGTTTTTTCAAAAAATTAACATTCAAACCAAAATAGCTGACTTCCTGTTGGTCGGAGCTAATGAATGTAAATTAGAAAATTGTCCGGCTTGATGAGAATAATATGTATACCGAGTTTGGTGACTGTAGGAAAAACTAACCCCCCCACTTTTGTCAAAAGGTGGCGCTACTGAGCCCCTCCACCACGCCCATTTCTATGGCTTTGTCCATGTCTACTGGTTGAAAATATTGATGTGTGTGTCGAGTTTCATGCAATTTGAAGCATGTTAAGAGCCTCAAAAACACTCAAGAATATTATTACAGTTTGACCTGTTGCCATGGCAACAATATTTCAAATATCAAAAATCCTGTCATAGGTCTACATCTGCTGTGTATTGACATTACACTGATGAAGTTTGAAGCAAATCAGGTAAAAATAAGAGGGTGATCTCAAAACATTTAAAAAAGTGATACACTTCCTGCTGCCAGTTGGTGGCGCTATAACTTTGACTCACAATAGTCACATCCATGTGATCAGACTCCTATAACGAACACACTCGTGAAGTTTCATAAAGATCAATATATGTATTAAGACGTTATAACACATTTCCTGTTTCCTTTTTCTCGCCATAAATTCGTTGCCTCGCCACGGCCAAACCGTTCGAGATATCAAAAATCCCCTGGCAATTTTTAATCATCAGTGTCTTGACTTCATGCTGACCGAGTTTGGTGGCGATCGGATTAATCGTCTAGGAGGAGTATATCAAATTCCAGAGCATGCGTTTTTCAAACAACCCTTAATAGCTGACTTCCTGTTGGCGTGGCGATTAACTTAGAGCGCGAAAGTTGTTCGGCCCGATGAGGTCTATATGTGTACCGAGTTTCATACTAATACGTGCAAGCATGTTTAATATATGGACCAAATTTTCAGACTTTTTTCAAGGGGGCGCTGTCGAGCCCCCCTGCCACGCCCGGGTACCAGCCTCTCCGGCGTCCTAATGGCCGCGGATTCCAATGTGTGTGCCAATTTTCAAGAGTTTTTGAGCATGTTAAGGCCCCCAAAAAGCCCCGGAAGACGGAAAAAAAATAAATAAATAATAATATAGCTGCGAGCAGCGATGGCGGGCCCAAGCCCGGTGGCACCGCCACCCCGGTGGCTTCAGGGCAACTGTGCACAGCGGGCAATAGGCACTTAAAACGGTTAAACATCAAAGGACTATGTCAAATTCACTCCACATTTACTGCACTACAAGGTGCCGTTATAGAGCCCCTCCTCCCTGCCCATTTTCAAAGGATTACATGTGCCAAGTTTTAACATTATTCTGATGAATTTTGAAGCAAATCAGGTAAAAATAAGAGGGTGATCTCAATGTATGCTGAAAGTGACACATTTTCTGCTTCCAGTTGGTGGCGCTATGACTTTGAATCACAATAGTCAAATCCATGTGATCAGCCTTGTACAACGAAGACTAAGCCAAAGTTTCATCAAAATCAATTAATGTATGCAGAAGTTATAACACTTTATTTCCCTTTTCTTGCCATAAATTCGTTGCCTCGCCACGGCCAAACCGTTTGAGATATCCAAAATCCGTTTGCAATTAAACAACTTCAATGTGTTAGCAACAAGTTAAAAAAAGCTTGGTGTAAATTGGATAAACCCTGTAGGAGTAGTAGTATAAAATTCATAGCCTGTTTTTTCAAAAAATTAACATTCAAACCAAAATAGCTGACTTACTGTTGGTCGGAGCTAATGAATGTAAATTAGAAAATTGTCCGGCTTGATGAGAATAATATGTGTACCGAGTTTGGTGACTGTAGGAAAAACTAACCCCCACTTTTGTCAAAAGGTGGCGCTACTGAGCCCCTCCACCACGCCCATTTCTATGGCTTTGTCCATGTCTACTGGTTGACAATATTGATGTGTGTGTCGAGTTTCATGCAATTTGAAGCATGTTAAGAGCCTCAAAAACACTCAAGAATATTATTACAGTTTGACCTGTTGCCATGGCAACAATATTTCAAATATCAAAAATCCTGTCATAGGTCTACATCTGCTGTGTATTGACATTACACTGATGAAGTTTGAAGCAAATCAGGTAAAAATAAGAGGGTGATCTCAAAGCATTTTAAAAGTGATACACTTCTTGCTGCCATTTGGTGGCGCTATAACTTTGACTCACAATAGTTACATCCATGTGATCAGACTACTACAACCAACACACTCCTGAAGTTTCATAAACATCAATCAATGTATGCAGAAGTTATAACACATTTCCTGTTTCCCTTTTCTCGCCATAAATTCGTTGCCTCGCCACGGCCAAACCGTTTGAGATATCCAAAATCCGTTTGCAATTAAACAACTTCAATGTGTTCACAACAAGTTAAAAAAGCTTGGTGTAAATTGGATAAACCCTGTAGGAGTAGTAGTATAAAATTCATAGCCTGTTTTTTCAAAAAATTAACATTCAAACCAAAATAGCTGACTTCCTGTTGGTCGGAGCTAATGAATGTAAATTAGAAAATTGTCCGGCTTGATGAGAATAATATGTGTACCGAGTTTGGTGACTGTAGGAAAAACTAACCCCCACTTTTGTCAAAAGGTGGCGCTACTGAGCCCCTCCACCACGCCCATTTCTATGGCTTTGTCCATGTCTACTGGTTGACAATATTGATGTGTGTGTCGAGTTTCATGCAATTTGAAGCATGTTAAGAGCCTCAAAAACACTCAAGAATATTATTACAGTTTGACTTGTTGCCATGGCAACAATGTTTCAAATATCAAAAATCCTGTCATAGGTCTACATCTGCTGTGTATTGACATTACACTGATGAAGTTTGAAGCAAATCAGGTAAAAATAAGAGGGTGATCTCAAAACATTTCAAAAAGTGATACACTTCCTGCTGCCAGTTGGTGGCGCTATAACTTTGACTCACAATAGTCACATCCATGTGATCAGACTCCTATAACGAACACACTCGTGAAGTTTCATAAAGATCAATATATGTATTAAGACGTTATAACACATTTCCTGTTTCCTTTTTCTCGCCATAAATTCGTTGCCTCGCCACGGCCAAACCGTTCGAGATATCAAAAATCCCCTGGCAATTTTTAATCATCAGTGTCTTGACTTCATGCTGACCGAGTTTGGTGGCGATCGGATTAATCGTCTAGGAGGAGTATATCAAATTCCAGAGCATGCGTTTTTCAAACAACCCTTAATAGCTGACTTCCTGTTGGCGTGGCGATTAACTTAGAGCGCGAAAGTTGTTCGGCCCGATGAGGTCTATATGTGTACCGAGTTTCATACTAATACGTGCAAGCATGTTTAATATATGGACCAAATTTTCAGACTTTTTTCAAGGGGGCGCTGTCGAGCCCCCCTGCCACGCCCGGGTACCAGCCTCTCCGGCGTCCTAATGGCCGCGGATTCCAATGTGTGTGCCAATTTTCAAGAGTTTTTGAGCATGTTAAGGCCCCCAAAAAGCCCCGGAAGACGAAAAAAAAAAAAAAAAAAAAAAAAAAAAAATAATAATAATCCTTAGAAGAACAAGAGGGCCCTGCGCGAATTTTCGCTTGGGCCCTAAATATAGCTGCGAGCAGCGATGGCGGGCCCAAGCCCGGTGGCACCGCCACCCCGGTGGCTTCAGGGCAACTGTGCACAGCGGGCAATAGGCACTTAAAACGGTTAAACATCAAAGGACTATGTCAAATTCACTCCACATTTACTGCACTACAAGGTGCCGTTATAGAGCCCCTCCTCCCTGCCCATTTTCAAAGGATTACATGTGCCAAGTTTTAACATTATTCTGATGAATTTTGAAGCAAATCAGGTAAAAATAAGAGGGTGATCTCAATGTATGCTGAAAGTGACACATTTTCTGCTTCCAGTTGGTGGCGCTATGACTTTGAATCACAATAGTCAAATCCATGTGATCAGCCTTGTACAACGAAGACTAAGCCAAAGTTTCATCAAAATCAATTAATGTATGCAGAAGTTATAACACTTTGTTTCCCTTTTCTTGCCATAAATTCGTTGCCTCGCCACGGCCAAACCGTTTGAGATATCCAAAATCCGTTTGCAATTAAACAACTTCAATGTGTTAGCAACAAGTTAAAAAAAGCTTAGTGTAAATTGGATAAACCCTGTAGGAGTAGTAGTATAAAATTCATAGCCTGTTTTTTCAAAAAATTAACATTCAAACCAAAATAGCTGACTTCCTGTTGGTCGGAGCTAATGAATGTAAATTAGAAAATTGTCTGGCTTGATGAGAACAATATGTGTACCGAGTTTGGTGACTGTAGGAAAAACTAACCCCCCCACTTTTGTCAAAAGGTGGCGCTACTGAGCCCCTCCACCACGCCCATTTCTATGGCTTTGTCCATGTCTACTGGATGACAATATTGATGTGTGTGTCGAGTTTCATGCAATTTGAAGCATGTTAAGAGCCTCAAAAACACTCAAGAATATTATTACAGTTTGACCTGTTGCCATGGCAACAATATTTCAAATATCAAAAATCCTGTCATAGGTCTACATCTGCTGTGTATTGACATTACACTGATGAAGTTTGAAGCAAATCAGGTAAAAATAAGAGGGTGATCTCAAAACATTTCAAAAAGTGATACACTTCCTGCTGCCAGTTGGTGGCGCTATAACTTTGACTCACAATAGTCACATCCATGTGATCAGACTCCTATAACGAACACACTCGTGAAGTTTCATAAAGATCAATATATGTATTAAGACGTTATAACACATTTCCTGTTTCCTTTTTCTCGCCATAAATTCGTTACCTCGCCACGGCCAAACCGTTCGAGATATCAAAAATCCCCTGGCAATTTTTAATCATCAGTGTCTTGACTTCATGCTGACCGAGTTTGGTGGCGATCGGATTAATCGTCTAGGAGGAGTATATCAAATTCCAGAGCATGCGTTTTTCAAACAACCCTTAACAGCTGACTTCCTGTTGGCGTGGTGTTTAACTTAGAGCGCGAAAGTTGTTCGGCCCGATGAGGTCTATATGTGTACTGAGTTTCATACTAATACGTGCAAGCGTGTTTAATATATGGACCAAATTTTCAGACTTTTTCAAAGGGGCGCTGTCGAGCCCCCCTGCCACGCCCGGGTACCAGCCTCTCCGGCGTCCTAATGGCCGCGGATTCCAATGTGTGTGCCAATTTTCAAGAGTTTTTGAGCATGTTAAGGCCCCCAAAAAGCCCCGGAAGACGGAAAAAAAAAAAAAAAAAAAAAAAAAAAATAATAATAATCCTTAGAAGAACAAGAGGGCCCTGCGCGAATTTTCGCTTGGGCCCTAATAATAATAATAATAATCCTTAGAAGAACAAGAGGGCCCTGCGCGAATTTTCGCTTGGGCCCTAAATATAGCTGCGAGCAGCGATGGCGGGCCCAAGCCCGGTGGCACCGCCACCCCGGTGGCTTCAGGGCAACTGTGCACAGCGGGCAATAGGCACTTAAAATGGTTAAACATCAAAGGACTATGTCAAATTCACTCCACATTTACTGCACTACAAGGTGCCGCTATAGAGCCCCTCCTCCCTGCCCATTTTCAAAGGATTACATGTGCCAAGTTTTAACATTATTCTGATGAATTTTGAAGCAAATCAGGTAAAAATAAGAGGGTGATCTCAATGTATGCTGAAAGTGACACATTTTCTGCTTCCAGTTGGTGGCGCTATGACTTTGAATCACAATAGTCAAATCCATGTGATCAGCCTTGTACAACGAAGACTAAGCCAAAGTTTCATCAAAATCAATTAATGTATGCAGAAGTTATATCACTTTGTTTCCCTTTTCTTGCCATAAATTCGTTGCCTCGCCACGGCCAAACCGTTTGAGATATCCAAAATCCGTTTGCAATTAAACAACTTCAATGTGTTAGAAACAAGTTAAAAAAAGCTTGGTGTAAATTGGATAAACCCTATAGGAGTAGTAGTATAAAATTCATAGCCTGTTTTTTCAAAAAATTAACATTCAAACAAAAATAGCCGACTTCCTGTTGGTTGGAGCTAATGAATGTAAATTAGAAAATTGTCCGGCTTGATGAGAACAATATGTGTACCGAGTTTGGTGACTGTAGGAAAAACTAACCCCCCCACTTTTGACAAAAGGTGGCGCTACTGAGCCCCTTCACCACGCCCATTTCTATGGCTTTGTCCATGTCTACTGGTTGACAGTATTGATGTGTGTGTCGAGTTTCATGCAATTTGAAGCATGTTAAGAGCCTCAAAAACACTCAAGAATATTATTACAGTTTGACCTGTTGCCATGGCAACAATATTTCAAATATCAAAAATCCTGTCATAGGTCTACATCTGCTGTGTATTGACATTACACTGATGAAGTTTGAAGCAAATCAGGTAAAAATAAGAGGGTGATCTCAAAGCATTTCAAAAAGTGATACACTTCCTGCTGCCAGTTGTTGGTGCTATAACTTTGACTCACAATAGTCACATCCATGTGATCAGACTACTACAACTAACACACTAGTGAAGTTTCATAAAGATCAATATATGTATGCAGACGTTATAACACATTTCCTGTTTCCTTTTTCTCGCCATAAATTTGTTGCCTCGCCACGGCCAAACCGTTTGAGGTATCCAAAATCCGTTTGCAATTAAACAACTTCAATGTGTTAGAAACAAGTTAAAAAAAGCTTGGTGTAAATTGGATAAACCCTGTAGGAGTAGTAGTATAAAATTCATAGCCTGTTTTTTCAAAAAATTAACATTCAAACAAAAATAGCCGACTTCCTGTTGGTCGGAGCTAATGAATGTAAATTAGAAAATTGTCCGGCTTGATGAGAACAATATGTGTACAGAGTTTGGTGACTGTAGGAAAAACTAACCCCCCCACTTTTGTCAAAAGGTGGCGCTACTGAGCCCCTCCACCACGCCCATTTCTATGGCTTTGTCCATGTCTACTGGTTGACAATATTGATGTGTGTGTCGAGTTTCATGCAATTTGAAGCATGTTAAGAGCCTCAAAAACACTCAAGAATATTATTACAGTTTGACCTGTTGCCATGGCAACAATATTTCAAATATCAAAAATCCTGTCATAGGTCTACATCTGCTGTGTATTGCCATTACATTGATGAAGTTTGAAGCAAATCAGGTAAAAATAAGAGGGTGATCTCAAAGCATTTCAAAAAGTGATACACTTCCTGCTGCCAGTTGGTGGCGCTATAACTTTGACTCACAATAGTCACATCCATGTGATCAGACTACTACAACCAACACACTCGTGAAGTTTCATAAAGATCAATATATGTATGCAGACATTATAACACATTTCCTGTTTCCTTTTTCTCGCCATAAATTCGTTGCCTCGCCATGGCCAAACCGTTCGAGATATCAAAAATCCCCTGGCAATTTTTAATCATCAGTGTCTTGACTTCATGCTGACCGAGTTTGGTGGCGATCGGATTAATCGTCTAGGAGGAGTATATCAAATTCCAGAGCATGCGTTTTTCAAACAACCCTTAATAGCTGACTTCCTGTTGGCGTGGCGTTTAACTTAGAGTACGAAAGTTGTTCGGCCCGATGAGGTCTATATGTGTACCGAGTTTCATACTAATATGTGCAAGCGTGTTTAATATATGGACCAAATTTTCAGACTTTTTTCAAGGGGGCGCTGTTGAGCCCCCCTGCCACACCCGGATACCAGCCTCTGGGGCGTCCTAATGGCCGCGGATTCCAATGTGTGTGCTAATTTTCAAGAGTTTTTGAGCATGTTAAGGCCCCCAAAAAGCCCCGGAAGACGGAAAAAAAATAAAAAATAAATAAAAAATATAGCTGCGAGCAGCGATGGCGGGCCCAAGCCCGGTGGCACCGCCACCCCGGTGGCTTCAGGGCAACTGTGCACAGCGGGCAATAGGCACTTAAAACGGTTAAACATCAAAGGACTATGTCAAATTCACTCCACATTTACTGCACTACAAGGTGCCGCTATAGAGCCCCTCCTCCCTGCCCATTTTCAAAGGATTACATGTGCCAAGTTTTAACATTATTCTGATGAATTTTGAAGCAAATCAGGTAAAAATAAGAGGGTGATCTCAATGTATGCTGAAAGTGACACATTTTCTGCTTCCAGTTGGTGGCGCTATGACTTTGAATCACAATAGTCAAATCCATGTGATCAGCCTTGTACAACGAAGGCTAAGCCAAAGTTTCATCAAAATCAATTAATGTATGCAGAAGTTATAACACTTTGTTTCCCTTTTCTTGCCATAAATTCGTTGCCTCGCCACGGCCAAACCGTTTGAGATATCCAAAATCCGTTTGCAATTAAACAACTTCAATGTGTTAGCAACAAGTTAAAAAAAGCTTGGTGTAAATTGGATAAACCCTGTAGGAGTAGTAGTATAAAATTCATAGCCTGTTTTTTCAAAAAATTAACATTCAAACCAAAATAGCTGACTTCCTGTTGGTCGGAGCTAATGAATGTAAATTAGAAAATTGTCCGGCTTGATGAGAATAATATGTGTACCGAGTTTGGTGACTGTAGGAAAAACTAACCCCCCCACTTTTGTCAAAAGGTGGCGCTACTGAGCCCCTCCACCACGCCCATTTCTATGGCTTTGTCCATGTCTACTGGTTGACAATATTGATGTGTGTGTCGAGTTTCATGCAATTTGAAGCATGTTAAGAGCCTCAAAAACACTCAAGAATATTATTACAGTTTGACCTGTTAACATGGCAACAATATATCAAATATCAAAAATCCTGTCATAGGTCTACATCTGCTGTGTATTGACATTACACTGATGAAGTTTGAAGCAAATCAGGTAAAAATAAGAGGGTGATCTCAAAGCATTTTAAAAGTGATACACTTCTTGCTGCCATTTGGTGGCGCTATAACTTTGACTCACAATAGTTACATCCATGTGATCAGACTTCTACAACCAACACACTCCTGAAGTTTCATAAACATCAATCAATGTATGCAGAAGTTATAACACATTTCCTGTTTCCCTTTTCTCGCCATAAATTCGTTGCCTCGCCACGGCCAAACCGTTTGAGATATCCAAAATCCGTTTGCAATTAAACAACTTCAATGTGTTCGCAACAAGTTAAAAAAAGCTTGGTGTAAATTGGATAAACCCTGTAGGAGTAGTAGTATAAAATTCATAGCCTGTTTTTTCAAAAAATTAACATTCAAACCAAAATAGCTGACTTCCTGTTGGTCGGAGCTAATGAATGTAAATTAGAAAATTGTCCGGCTTGATGAGAATAATATGTGTACCGAGTTTGGTGACTGTAGGAAAAACTAACCCCCACTTTTGTCAAAAGGTGGCGCTACTGAGCCCCTCCACCACGCCCATTTCTATGGCTTTGTCCATGTCTACTGGTTGACAATATTGATGTGTGTGTCGAGTTTCATGCAATTTGAAGCATGTTAAGAGCCTCAAAAACACTCAAGAATATTATTACAGTTTGATCTGTTGCCATGGCAACAATATTTCAAATATCAAAAATCCTGTCATAGGTCTACATCTGCTGTGTATTGACATTACACTGATGAAGTTTGAAGCAAATCAGGTAAAAATAAGAGGGTGATCTCAAAACATTTCAAAAAGTGATACACTTCCTGCTGCCAGTTGGTGGCGCTATAACTTTGACTCACAATAGTCACATCCATGTGATCAGACTCCTATAACGAACACACTCGTGAAGTTTCATAAAGATCAATATATGTATTAAGACGTTATAACACATTTCCTGTTTCCTTTTTCTCGCCATAAATTCGTTGCCTCGCCACGGCCAAACCGTTCGAGATATCAAAAATCCCCTGGCAATTTTTAATCATCAGTGTCTTGACTTCATGCTGACCGAGTTTGGTGGCGATCGGATTAATCGTCTAGGAGGAGTATATCAAATTCCAGAGCATGCGTTTTTCAAACAACCCTTAATAGCTGACTTCCTGTTGGCGTGGCGATTAACTTAGAGCGCGAAAGTTGTTCGGCCCGATGAGGTCTATATGTGTACCGAGTTTCATACTAATACGTGCAAGCGTGTTTAATATATGGACCAAATTTTCAGACTTTTTTCAAGGGGGCGCTGTCGAGCCCCCCTGCCACGCCCGGGTACCAGCCTCTCCGGCGTCCTAATGGCCGCGGATTCCAATGTGTGTGCCAATTTTCAAGAGTTTTTGAGCATGTTAAGGCCCCCAAAAAGCCCCGGAAGACGGAAAAAATAAAAAAAATAAAAATAAAAATAAAAAAAAAATAATAAATATAGCTGCGAGCAGCGATGGCGGGCCCAAGCCCGGTGGCACCGCCAACCCGGTGGCTTCAGGGCAACTGTGCACAGCGGGCAATAGGCACTTAAAACGGTTAAACATCAAAGGACTATGTCAAATTCACTCCACATTTACTGCACTACAAGGTGCCGTTATAGAGCCCCTCCTCCCTGCCCATTTTCAAAGGATTACATGTGCCAAGTTTTAACATTATTCTGATGAATTTTGAAGCAAATCAGGTAAAAATAAGAGGGTGATCTCAATGTATGCTGAAAGTGACACATTTTCTGCTTCCAGTTGGTGGCGCTATGACTTTGAATCACAATAGTCAAATCCATGTGATCAGCCTTGTACAACGAAGACTAAGCCAAAGTTTCATCAAAATCAATTAATGTATGCAGAAGTTATAACACTTTGTTTCCCTTTTCTTGCCATAAATTCGTTGCCTCGCCACGGCCAAACCGTTTGAGATATCCAAAATCCGTTTGCAATTAAACAACTTCAATGTGTTAGCAACAAGTTAAAAAAAGCTTGGTGTAAATTGGATAAACCCTGTAGGAGTAGTAGTATAAAATTCATAGCCTGTTTTTTCAAAAAATTAACATTCAAACCAAAATAGCTGACTTCCTGTTGGTCGGAGCTAATGAATGTAAATTAGAAAATTGTCCGGCTTGATGAGAATAATATGTGTACCGAGTTTGGTGACTGTAGGAAAAACTAACCCCCACTTTTGTCAAAAGGTGGCGCTACTGAGCCCCTCCACCACGCCCATTTCTATGGCTTTGTCCATGTCTACTGGTTGACAATATTGATGTGTGTGTCGAGTTTCATGCAATTTGAAGCATGTTAAGAGCCTCAAAAACACTCAAGAATATTATTACAGTTTGACCTGTTGCCATGGCAACAATATTTCAAATATCAAAAATCCTGTCATAGGTCTACATCTGCTGTGTATTGACATTACACTGATGAAGTTTGAAGCAAATCAGGTAAAAATAAGAGGGTGATCTCAAAGCATTTTAAAAGTGATACACTTCTTGCTGCCATTTGGTGGCGCTATAACTTTGACTCACAATAGTTACATCCATGTGATCAGACTACTACAACCAACACACTCCTGAAGTTTCATAAACATCAATCAATGTATGCAGAAGTTATAACACATTTCCTGTTTCCCTTTTCTCGCCATAAATTCGTTGCCTCGCCACGGCCAAACCGTTTGAGATATCCAAAATCCGTTTGCAATTAAACAACTTCAATGTGTTCGCAACAAGTTAAAAAAAGCTTGGTGTAAATTGGATAAACCCTGTAGGAGTAGTAGTATAAAATTCATAGCCTGTTTTTTCAAAAAATTAACATTCAAACCAAAATAGCTGACTTCCTGTTGGTCGGAGCTAATGAATGTAAATTAGAAAATTGTCCGGCTTGATGAGAATAATATGTGTACCGAGTTTGGTGACTGTAGGAAAAACTAACCCCCACTTTTGTCAAAAGGTGGCGCTACTGAGCCCCTCCACCACGCCCATTTCTATGGCTTTGTCCATGTCTACTGGTTGACAATATTGATGTGTGTGTCGAGTTTCATGCAATTTGAAGCATGTTAAGAGCCTCAAAAACACTCAAGAATATTATTACAGTTTGACCTGTTGCCATGGCAACAATATTTCAAATATCAAAAATCCTGTCATAGGTCTACATCTGCTGTGTATTGACATTACACTGATGAAGTTTGAAGCAAATCAGGTAAAAATAAGAGGGTGATCTCAAAACATTTCAAAAAGTGATACACTTCCTGCTGCCAGTTGGTGGCGCTATAACTTTGACTCACAATAGTCACATCCATGTGATCAGACTCCTATAACGAACACACTCGTGAAGTTTCATAAAGATCAATATATGTATTAAGACGTTATAACACATTTCCTGTTTCCTTTTTCTCGCCATAAATTCGTTACCTCGCCACGGCCAAACCGTTCGAGATATCAAAAATCCCCTGGCAATTTTTAATCATCAGTGTCTTGACTTCATGCTGACCGAGTTTGGTGGCGATCGGATTAATCGTCTAGGAGGAGTATATCAAATTCCAGAGCATGCGTTTTTCAAACAACCCTTAATAGCTGACTTCCTGTTGGCGTGGTGTTTAACTTAGAGCGCGAAAGTTGTTCGGCCCGATGAGGTCTATATGTGTACTGAGTTTCATACTAATACGTGCAAGCGTGTTTAATATATGGACCAAATTTTCAGACTTTTTCAAGGGGGCGCTGTCGAGCCCCCCTGCCACGCCCGGGTACCAGCCTCTCCGGCGTCCTAATGGCCGCGGATTCCAATGTGTGTGCCAATTTTCAAGAGTTTTTGAGCATGTTAAGGCCCCCAAAAAGCCCCGGAAGACGGAAAAAAAATAAAAAAATAAAAAAATAAAAAAAATAAATATAGCTGCGAGCAGCGATGGCGGGCCCAAGCCCAGTGGCACCGCCACCCCGGTGGCTTCAGGGCAACTGTGCACAGCGGGCAATAGGCACTTAAAACGGTTAAACATCAAAGGACTATGTCAAATTCACTCCACATTTACTGCACTACAAGGTGCCGTTATAGAGCCCCTCCTCCCTGCCCATTTTCAAAGGATTACATGTGCCAAGTTTTAACATTATTCTGATGAATTTTGAAGCAAATCAGGTAAAAATAAGAGGGTGATCTCAATGTATGCTGAAAGTGACACATTTTCTGCTTTCAGTTGGTGGCGCTATGACTTTGAATCACAATAGTCAAATCCATGTGATCAGCCTTGTACAACGAAGACTAAGCCAAAGTTTCATCAAAATCAATTAATGTATGCAGAAGTTATAACACTTTGTTTCCCTTTTCTTGCCATAAATTCGTTGCCTCGCCACGGCCAAACCGTTTGAGATATCCAAAATCCGTTTGCAATTAAACAACTTCAATGTGTTAGCAACAAGTTAAAAAAAGCTTGGTGTAAATTGGATAAACCCTGTAGGAGTAGTAGTATAAAATTCATAGCCTGTTTTTTCAAAAAATTAACATTCAAACCAAAATAGCTGACTTCCTGTTGGTCGGAGCTAATGAATGTAAATTAGAAAATTGTCCGGCTTGATGAGAATAATATGTGTACCGAGTTTGGTGACTGTAGGAAAAACTAACACCCCCACTTTTGTCAAAAGGTGGCGCTACTGAGCCCCTCCACCACGCCCATTTCTATGGCTTTGTCCATGTCTACTGGTTGACAATATTGATGTGTGTGTCGAGTTTCATGCAATTTGAAGCATGTTAAGAGCCTCAAAAACACTCAAGAATATTATTACAGTTTGACCTGTTGCCATGGCAACAATATTTCAAATATCAAAAATCCTGTCATAGGTCTACATCTGCTGTGTATTGACATTACACTGATGAAGTTTGAAGCAAATCAGGTAAAAATAAGAGGGTGATCTTAAAGCATTTTAAAAGTGATACACTTCTTGCTGCCATTTGGTGGCGCTATAACTTTGACTCACAATAGTTACATCCATGTGATCAGACTACTACAACCAACACACTCCTGAAGTTTCATAAACATCAATCAATGTATGCAGAAGTTATAACACATTTCCTGTTTCCCTTTTCTCGCCATAAATTCGTTGCCTCGCCACGGCCAAACCGTTTGAGATATCCAAAATCCGTTTGCAATTAAACAACTTCAATGTGTTCGCAACAAGTTAAAAAAGCTTGGTGTAAATTGGATAAACCCTGTAGGAGTAGTAGTATAAAATTCATAGCCTGTTTTTTCAAAAAATTAACATTCAAACCAAAATAGCTGACTTCCTGTTGGTCGGAGCTAATGAATGTAAATTAGAAAATTGTCCGGCTTGATGAGAATAATATGTGTACCGAGTTTGGTGACTGTAGGAAAAACTAACCCCCCCACTTTTGTCAAAAGGTGGCGCTACTGAGCCCCTCCACCACGCCCATTTCTATGGCTTTGTCCATGTCTACTGGTTGACAATATTGATGTGTGTGTCGAGTTTCATGCAATTTGAAGCATGTTAAGAGCCTCAAAAACACTCAAGAATATTATTACAGTTTGACCTGTTGCCATGGCAACAATATTTCAAATATCAAAAATCCTGTCATAGGTCTACATCTGCTGTGTATTGACATTACACTGATGAAGTTTGAAGCAAATCAGGTAAAAATAAGAGGGTGATCTCAAAACATTTCAAAAAGTGATACACTTCCTGCTGCCAGTTGGTGGCGCTATAACTTTGACTCACAATAGTCACATCCATGTGATCAGACTCCTATAACGAACACACTCGTGAAGTTTCATAAAGATCAATATATGTATTAAGACGTTATAACACATTTCCTGTTTCCTTTTTCTCGCCATAAATTCGTTGCCTCGCCACGGCCAAACCGTTCGAGATATCAAAAATCCCCTGGCAATTTTTAATCATCAGTGTCTTGACTTCATGCTGACCGAGTTTGGTGGCGATCGGATTAATCGTCTAGGAGGAGTATATCAAATTCCAGAGCATGCGTTTTTCAAACAACCCTTAATAGCTGACTTCCTGTTGGCGTGGCGATTAACTTAGAGCGCGAAAGTTGTTCGGCCCGATGAGGTCTATATGTGTACCGAGTTTCATACTAATACGTGCAAGCATGTTTAATATATGGACCAAATTTTCAGACTTTTTTCAAGGGGGCGCTGTCGAGCCCCCCTGCCACGCCCGGGTACCAGCCTCTCCGGCGTCCTAATGGCCGCGGATTCCAATGTGTGTGCCAATTTTCAAGAGTTTTTGAGCATGTTAAGGCCCCCAAAAAGCCCCGGAAGACGGAAAAAAAAAAAAAAAAAAAAAAAAAAAAAAAATAATAATAATAATCCTTAGAAGAACAAGAGGGCCCTGCGCGAATTTTCGCTTGGGCCCTAAATATAGCTGCGAGCAGCGATGGCGGGCCCAAGCCCGGTGGCACCGCCACCCCGGTGGCTTCAGGGCAACTGTGCACAGCGGGCAATAGGCACTTAAAACGGTTAAACATCAAAGGACTATGTCAAATTCACTCCACATTTACTGCACTACAAGGTGCCGTTATAGAGCCCCTCCTCCCTGCCCATTTTCAAAGGATTACATGTGCCAAGTTTTAACATTATTCTGATGAATTTTGAAGCAAATCAGGTAAAAATAAGAGGGTGATCTCAATGTATGCTGAAAGTGACACATTTTCTGCTTCCAGTTGGTGGCGCTATGACTTTGAATCACAATAGTCAAATCCATGTGATCAGCCTTGTACAACGAAGACTAAGCCAAAGTTTCATCAAAATCAATTAATGTATGCAGAAGTTATAACACTTTGTTTCCCTTTTCTTGCCATAAATTCGTTGCCTCGCCACGGCCAAACCGTTTGAGATATCCAAAATCCGTTTGCAATTAAACAACTTCAATGTGTTAGCAACAAGTTAAAAAAAGCTTGGTGTAAATTGGATAAACCCTGTAGGAGTAGTAGTATAAAATTCATAGCCTGTTTTTTCAAAAAATTAACATTCAAACCAAAATAGCTGACTTCCTGTTGGTCGGAGCTAATGAATGTAAATTAGAAAATTGTCCGGCTTGATGAGAACAATATGTGTACCGAGTTTGGTGACTGTAGGTTATACAACCCTTTAATCAAAAGGTGGCGCTACTGAGCCCCTCCACCACGCCCATTTCTATGGCTTTGTCCATGTCTACTGGATGACAATATTGATGTGTGTGTCGAGTTTCATGCAATTTGAAGCATGTTAAGAGCCTCAAAAACACTCAAGAATATTATTACAGTTTGACCTGTTGCCATGGCAACAATATTTCAAATATCAAAAATCCTGTCATAGGTCTACATCTGCTGTGTATTGACATTACACTGATGAAGTTTGAAGCAAATCAGGTAAAAATAAGAGGGTGATCTCAAAACATTTCAAAAAGTGATACACTTCCTGCTGCCAGTTGGTGGCGCTATAACTTTGACTCACAATAGTCACATCCATGTGATCAGACTCCTATAACGAACACACTCGTGAAGTTTCATAAAGATCAATATATGTATTAAGACGTTATAACACATTTCCTGTTTCCTTTTTCTTGCCATAAATTCGTTGCCTCGCCACGGCCAAACCGTTCGAGATATCAAAAATCCCCTGGCAATTTTTAATCATCAGTGTCTTGACTTCATGCTGACCGAGTTTGGTGGCGATCGGATTAATCGTCTAGGAGGAGTATATCAAATTCCAGAGCATGCGTTTTTCAAACAACCCTTAATAGCTGACTTCCTGTTGGCGTGGTGTTTAACTTAGAGCGCGAAAGTTGTTCGGCCCGATGAGGTCTATATGTGTACTGAGTTTCATACTAATACGTGCAAGCGTGTTTAATATATGGACCAAATTTTCAGACTTTTTTCAAGGGGGCGCTGTCGAGCCCCCTGCCACGCCCGGGTACCAGCCTCTCCGGCGTCCTAATGGCCGCGGATTCCAATGTGTGTGCCAATTTTCAAGAGTTTTTGAGCATGTTAAGGCCCCCAAAAAGCCCCGGAAGACGGAAAAAAAAAAAAATAATAAATAAAAAAAAATAATAAATATAGCTGCGAGCAGCGATGGCGGGCCCAAGCCCGGTGGCACCGCCACCCCGGTGGCTTCAGGGCAACTGTGCACAGCGGGCAATAGGCACTTAAAACGGTTAAACATCAAAGGACTATGTCAAATTCACTCCACATTTACTGCACTACAAGGTGCCGTTATAGAGCCCCTCCTCCCTGCCCATTTTCAAAGGATTACATGTGCCAAGTTTTAACATTATTCTGATGAATTTTGAAGCAAATCAGGTAAAAATAAGAGGGTGATCTCAATGTATGCTGAAAGTGACACATTTTCTGCTTTCAGTTGGTGGCGTTATGACTTTGAATCACAATAGTCAAATCCATGTGATCAGCCTTGTACAACGAAGACTAAGCCAAAGTTTCATCAAAATCAATTAATGTATGCAGAAGTTATAACACTTTGTTTCCCTTTTCTTGCCATAAATTCGTTGCCTCGCCACGGCCAAACCGTTTGAGATATCCAAAATCCGTTTGCAATTAAACAACTTCAATGTGTTCGCAACAAGTTAAAAAAGCTTGGTGTAAATTGGATAAACCCTGTAGGAGTAGTAGTATAAAATTCATAGCCTGTTTTTTCAAAAAATTAACATTCAAACCAAAATAGCTGACTTCCTGTTGGTCGGAGCTAATGAATGTAAATTAGAAAATTGTCCGGCTTGATGAGAATAATATGTGTACCGAGTTTGGTGAATGTAGGAAAAACTAACCCCCACTTTTGTCAAAAGGTGGCGCTACTGAGCCCCTCCACCACGCCCATTTCTATGGCTTTGTCCATGTCTACTGGTTGACAATATTGATGTGTGTGTCGAGTTTCATGCAATTTGAAGCATGTTAAGAGCCTCAAAAACACTCAAGAATATTATTACAGTTTGACCTGTTGCCATGGCAACAATATTTCAAATATCAAAAATCCTGTCATAGGTCTACATCTGCTGTGTATTGACATTACACTGATGAAGTTTGAAGCAAATCAGGTAAAAATAAGAGGGTGATCTTAAAGCATTTTAAAAGTGATACACTTCTTGCTGCCATTTGGTGGCGCTATAACTTTGACTCACAATAGTTACATCCATGTGATCAGACTACTACAACCAACACACTCCTGAAGTTTCATAAACATCAATCAATGTATGCAGAAGTTATAACACATTTCCTGTTTCCCTTTTCTCGCCATAAATTCGTTGCCTCGCCACGGCCAAACCGTTTGAGATATCCAAAATCCGTTTGCAATTAAACAACTTCAATGTGTTCGCAACAAGTTAAAAAAAGCTTGGTGTAAATTGGATAAACCCTGTAGGAGTAGTAGTATAAAATTCATAGCCTGTTTTTTCAAAAAATTAACATTCAAACCAAAATAGCTGACTTCCTGTTGGTCGGAGCTAATGAATGTAAATTAGAAAATTGTCCGGCTTGATGAGAATAATATGTGTACCGAGTTTGGTGACTGTAGGAAAAACTAACCCCCACTTTTGTCAAAAGGTGGCGCTACTGAGCCCCTCCACCACGCCCATTTCTATGGCTTTGTCCATGTCTACTGGTTGACAATATTGATGTGTGTGTCGAGTTTCATGCAATTTGAAGCATGTTAAGAGCCTCAAAAACACTCAAGAATATTATTACAGTTTGACCTGTTGCCATGGCAACAATATTTCAAATATCAAAAATCCTGTCATAGGTCTACATCTGCTGTGTATTGACATTACACTGATGAAGTTTGAAGCAAATCAGGTAAAAATAAGAGGGTGATCTCAAAACATTTCAAAAAGTGATACACTTCCTGCTGCCAGTTGGTGGCGCTATAACTTTGACTCACAATAGTCACATCCATGTGATCAGACTCCTATAACGAACACACTCGTGAAGTTTCATAAAGATCAATATATGTATTAAGACGTTATAACACATTTCCTGTTTCCTTTTTCTCGCCATAAATTCGTTGCCTCGCCACGGCCAAACCGTTCGCTATATAAAAAATCCCTGGCAATTTTTAATCATCAGTGTCTTGACTTCATGCTGACCGAGTTTGGTGGCGATCGGATTAATCGTCTAGGAGGAGTATATCAAATTCCAGAGCATGCGTTTTTCAAACAACCCTTAATAGCTGACTTCCTGTTGGCGTGGCGATTAACTTAGAGCGCGAAAGTTGTTCGGCCCGATGAGGTCTATATGTGTACCGAGTTTCATACTAATACGTGCAAGCATGTTTAATATATGGACCAAATTTTCAGACTTTTTTCAAGGGGGCGCTGTCGAGCCCCCCTGCCACGCCCGGGTACCAGCCTCTCCGGCGTCCTAATGGCCGCGGATTCCAATGTGTGTGCCAATTTTCAAGAGTTTTTGAGCATGTTAAGGCCCCCAAAAAGCCCCGGAAGACGGAAAAAAAAAAAAAAATAAAAAAAAATAAATAATAATAATAAATATAGCTGCGAGCAGCGATGGCGGGCCCAAGCCCGGTGGCACCGCCACCCCGGTGGCTTCAGGGCAACTGTGCACAGCGGGCAATAGGCACTTAAAACGGTTAAACATCAAAGGACTATGTCAAATTCACTCCACATTTACTGCACTACAAGGTGCCGCTATAGAGCCCCTCCTCCCTGCCCATTTTCAAAGGATTACATGTGCCAAGTTTTAACATTATTCTGATGAATTTTGAAGCAAATCAGGTAAAAATAAGAGGGTGATCTCAATGTATGCTGAAAGTGACACATTTTCTGCTTCCAGTTGGTGGCGCTATGACTTTGAATCACAATAGTCAAATCCATGTGATCAGCCTTGTACAACGAAGACTAAGCCAAAGTTTCATCAAAATCAATTAATGTATGCAGAAGTTATAACACTTTGTTTCCCTTTTCTTGCCATAAATTCGTTGCCTCGCCACGGCCAAACCGTTTGAGATATCCAAAATCCGTTTGCAATTAAACAACTTCAATGTGTTAGCAACAAGTTAAAAAAAGCTTGGTGTAAATTGGATAAACCCTGTAGGAGTAGTAGTATAAAATTCATAGCCTGTTTTTTCAAAAAATTAACATTCAAACCAAAATAGCTGACTTCCTGTTGGTCGGAGCTAATGAATGTAAATTAGAAAATTGTCCGGCTTGATGAGAATAATATGTGTACCGAGTTTGGTGACTGTAGGAAAAACTAACCCCCACTTTTGTCAAAAGGTGGCGCTACTGAGCCCCTCCACCACGCCCATTTCTATGGCTTTGTCCATGTCTACTGGTTGACAATATTGATGTGTGTGTCGAGTTTCATGCAATTTGAAGCATGTTAAGAGCCTCAAAAACACTCAAGAATATTATTACAGTTTGACCTGTTGCCATGGCAACAATATTTCAAATATCAAAAATCCTGTCATAGGTCTACATCTGCTGTGTATTGACATTACACTGATGAAGTTTGAAGCAAATCAGGTAAAAATAAGAGGGTGATCTCAAAGCATTTTAAAAGTGATACACTTCTTGCTGCCATTTGGTGGCGCTATAACTTTGACTCACAATAGTTACATCCATGTGATCAGACTACTACAACCAACACACTCCTGAAGTTTCATAAACATCAATCAATGTATGCAGAAGTTATAACACATTTCCTGTTTCCCTTTTCTCGCCATAAATTCGTTGCCTCGCCACGGCCAAACCGTTTGAGATATCCAAAATCCGTTTGCAATTAAACAACTTCAATGTGTTCGCAATAAGTTAAAAAAAGCTTGGTGTAAATTGGATAAACCCTGTAGGAGTAGTAGTATAAAATTCATAGCCTGTTTTTTCAAAAAATTAACATTCAAACCAAAATAGCTGACTTCCTGTTGGTCGGAGCTAATGAATGTAAATTAGAAAATTGTCCGGCTTGATGAGAATAATATGTGTACCGAGTTTGGTGACTGTAGGAAAAACTAACCCCCACTTTTGTCAAAAGGTGGCGCTACTGAGCCCCTCCACCACGCCCATTTCTATGGCTTTGTCCATGTCTACTGGTTGACAATATTGATGTGTGTGTCGAGTTTCATGCAATTTGAAGCATGTTAAGAGCCTCAAAAACACTCAAGAATATTATTACAGTTTGACCTGTTGCCATGGCAACAATATTTCAAATATCAAAAATCCTGTCATAGGTCTACATCTGCTGTGTATTGACATTACACTGATGAAGTTTGAAGCAAATCAGGTAAAAATAAGAGGGTGATCTCAAAACATTTCAAAAAGTGATACACTTCCTGCTGCCAGTTGGTGGCGCTATAACTTTGACTCACAATAGTCACATCCATGTGATCAGACTCCTATAACGAACACACTCGTGAAGTTTCATAAAGATCAATATATGTATTAAGACGTTATAACACATTTCCTGTTTCCTTTTTCTCGCCATAAATTCGTTGCCTCGCCACGGCCAAACCGTTCGAGATATCAAAAATCCCCTGGCAATTTTTAATCATCAGTGTCTTGACTTCATGCTGACCGAGTTTGGTGGCGATCGGATTAATCGTCTAGGAGGAGTATATCAAATTCCAGAGCATGCGTTTTTCAAACAACCCTTAATAGCTGACTTCCTGTTGGCGTGGCGATTAACTTAGAGCGCGAAAGTTGTTCGGCCCGATGAGGTCTATATGTGTACCGAGTTTCATACTAATACGTGCAAGCATGTTTAATATATGGACCAAATTTTCAGACTTTTTTCAAGGGGGCGCTGTCGAGCCCCTGCCACGCCCGGTTACCAGCCTCTCCGGCGTCCTAATGGCCGCGGATTCCAATGTGTGTGCCAATTTTCAAGAGTTTTTGAGCATGTTAAGGCCCCCAAAAAGCCCCGGAAGACGGAAAAAAAAAAAAAAAAAAAAATAATAATAATAATCCTTAGAAGAACAAGAGGGCCCTGCGCGAATTTTCGCTTGGGCCCTAAATATAGCTGCGAGCAGCGATGGCGGGCCCAAGCCCGGTGGCACTGCCACCCCGGTGGCTTCAGGGCAACTGTGCACAGCGGGCAATAGGCACTTAAAACGGTTAAACATCAAAGGACTATGTCAAATTCACTCCACATTTACTGCACTACAAGGTGCCGCTATAGAGCCCCTCCTCCCTGCCCATTTTCAAAGGATTACATGTGCCAAGTTTTAACATTATTCTGATGAATTTTGAAGCAAATCAGGTAAAAATAAGAGGGTGATCTCAATGTATGCTGAAAGTGACACATTTTCTGCTTCCAGTTGGTGGCGCTATGACTTTGAATCACAATAGTCAAATCCATGTGATCAGCCTTGTACAACGAAGACTAAGCCAAAGTTTCATCAAAATCAATTAATGTATGCAGAAGTTATAACACTTTGTTTCCCTTTTCTTGCCATAAATTCGTTGCCTCGCCACGGCCAAACCGTTTGAGATATCCAAAATCCGTTTGCAATTAAACAACTTCAATGTGTTAGCAACAAGTTAAAAAAAGCTTGGTGTAAATTGGATAAACCCTGTAGGAGTAGTAGTATAAAATTCATAGCCTGTTTTTTCAAAAAATTAACATTCAAACCAAAATAGCTGACTTCCTGTTGGTCGGAGCTAATGAATGTAAATTAGAAAATTGTCCAGCTTGATGAGAACAATATGTGTACCGAGTTTGGTGACTGTAGGAAAAACTAAGCCCCCATTTTTGACAAAAGGTGGCGCTACTGAGCCCCTCCACCACGCCCATTTCTATGGCTTTGTCCATGTCTACTGGTTGACAATATTGATGTGTGTGTCGAGTTTCATGCAATTTGAAGCATGTTAAGAGCCTCAAAAACACTCAAGAATATTATTACAGTTTGACCTGTTGCCATGGCAACAATATTTCAAATATCAAAAATCCTGTCATAGGTCTACATCTGCTGTGTATTGACATTACACTGATGAAGTTTGAAGCAAATCAGGTAAAAATAAGAGGGTGATCTCAAAGCATTTTAAAAGTGATACACTTCCTGCTGCCAGTTGGTGGCGCTATAACTTTGACTCACAATAGTTACATCCATGTGATCAGACTACTACAACCAACACACTCCTGAAGTTTCATAAACATCAATCAATGTATGCAGAAGTTATAACACATTTCCTGTTTCCTTTTTCTCGCCATAAATTTGTTGCCTCGCCACGGCCAAACCGTTTGAGATATCCAAAATCCGTTTGCAATTAAACAACTTCAATGTGTTAGCAACAAGTTAAAAAAAGCTTGGTGTAAATTGGATAAACCCTGTAGGAGTAGTAGTATAAAATTCATAGCCTGTTTTTTCAAAAAATTAACATTCAAACCAAAATAGCTGACTTCCTGTTGGTCGGAGCTAATGAATGTAAATTAGAAAATTGTCCGGCTTGATGAGAATAATATGTGTACCGAGTTTGGTGACTGTAGGAAAAACTAACCCCCACTTTTGTCAAAAGGTGGCGCTACTGAGCCCCTCCACCACGCCCATTTCTATGGCTTTGTCCATGTCTACTGGTTGACAATATTGATGTGTGTGTCGAGTTTCATGCAATTTGAAGCATGTTAAGAGCCTCAAAAACACTCAAGAATATTATTACAGTTTGACCTGTTGCCATGGCAACAATATTTCAAATATCAAAAATCCTGTCATAGGTCTACATCTGCTGTGTATTGACATTACACTGATGAAGTTTGAAGCAAATCAGGTAAAAATAAGAGGGTGATCTCAAAACATTTCAAAAAGTGATACACTTCCTGCTGCCAGTTGGTGGCGCTATAACTTTGACTCACAATAGTCACATCCATGTGATCAGACTCCTATAACCAACACACTCGTGAAGTTTCATAAAGATCAATATATGTATTAAGACGTTATAACACATTTCCTGTTTCCTTTTTCTCGCCATAAATTCGTTGCCTCGCCACGGCCAAACCGTTCGAGATATCAAAAATCCCCTGGCAATTTTTAATCATCAGTGTCTTGACTTCATGCTGACCGAGTTTGGTGGCGATCGGATTAATCGTCTAGGAGGAGTATATCAAATTCCAGAGCATGCGTTTTTCAAACAACCCTTAATAGCTGACTTCCTGTTGGCGTGGCGATTAACTTAGAGCGCGAAAGTTGTTCGGCCCGATGAGGTCTATATGTGTACCGAGTTTCATACTAATACGTGCAAGCATGTTTAATATATGGACCAAATTTTCAGACTTTTTTCAAGGGGGCGCTGTCGAGCCCCCCTGCCACGCCCGGGTACCAGCCTCTCCGGCGTCCTAATGGCCGCGGATTCCAATGTGTGTGCCAATTTTCAAGAGTTTTTGAGCATGTTAAGGCCCCCAAAAAGCCCCGGAAGACAAAAAAAAAAAAAAAAAAAAAATAATAATAATAATAATAATCCTTAGAAGAACAAGAGGGCCCTGCGCGCTTAATTCGCTTGGGCCCTAATAATAATCCTTAGAAGAACAAGAGGGCCCTGCGCGAATTTTCGCTTGGGCCCTAATAATCCTTAGAAGAACAAGAGGGCCCTGCGCGAATTTTCGCTTGGGCCCTAATAATAATAATAATAATCCTTAGAAGAACAAGAGGGCCCTGCGCGAATTTTCGCTTGGGCCCTAAATATAGCTGCGAGCAGCGATGGCGGGCCCAAGCCCGGTGGCACCGCCACCCCGGTGGCTTCAGGGCAACTGTGCACAGCGGGCAATAGGCACTTAAAATGGTTAAACATCAAAGGACTATGTCAAATTCACTCCACATTTACTGCACTACAAGGTGCCGCTATAGAGCCCCTCCTCCCTGCCCATTTTCAAAGGATTACATGTGCCAAGTTTTAACATTATTCTGATGAATTTTGAAGCAAATCAGGTAAAAATAAGAGGGTGATCTCAATGTATGCTGAAAGTGACACATTTTCTGCTTCCAGTTGGTGGCGCTATGACTTTGAATCACAATAGTCAAATCCATGTGATCAGCCTTGTACAACGAAGACTAAGCCAAAGTTTCATCAAAATCAATTAATGTATGCAGAAGTTATAACACTTTGTTTCCCTTTTCTTGCCATAAATTCGTTGCCTCGCCACGGCCAAACCGTTTGAGATATCCAAAATCCGTTTGCAATTAAACAACTTCAATGTGTTAGAAACAAGTTAAAAAAGCTTGGTGTAAATTGGATAAACCCTGTAGGAGTAGTAGTATAAAATTCATAGCCTGTTTTTTCAAAAAATTAACATTCAAACCAAAAATAGCCGACTTCCTGTTGGTCGGAGCTAATGAATGTAAATTAGAAAATTGTCCGGCTTGATGAGAACAATATGTTTACCGAGTTTGGTGACTGTAGGAAAAACTAACCCACCCACTTTTGTCAAAAGGTGGCGCTACTGAGCCCCTCCACCACGCCCATTTCTATGGCTTTGTCCATGTCTACTGGTTGACAATATTGATGTGTGTGTCGAGTTTCATGCAATTTGAAGCATGTTAAGAGCCTCAAAAACACTCAAGAATATTATTACAGTTTGACCTGTTGCCATGGCAACAATATTTCAAATATCAAAAATCCTGTCATAGGTCTACATCTGCTGTGTATTGACATTACACTGATGAAGTTTGAAGCAAATCAGGTAAAAATAAGAGGGTGATCTCAAAGCATTTTAAAAGTGATACACTTCTTGCTGCCATTTGTTGGTGCTATAACTTTGACTCACAATAGTCACTTCCTTGTGATCAGACTACTACAACCAACACACTCCTGAAGTTTCATAAACATCAATCAATGTATGCAGAAGTTATAACACATTTCCTGTTTCCCTTTTCTCGCCATAAATTCGTTTCCTCGCCACGGCCAAACCGTTTGAGATATCCAAAATCCGTTTGCAATTAAACAACTTCAATGTGTTAGAAACAAGTTAAAAAAGCTTGGTGTAAATTGGATAAACCCTGTAGGAGTAGTAGTATAAAATTCATAGCCTGTTTTTTCAAAAAATTAACATTCAAACAAAAATAGCCGACTTCCTGTTGGTCGGAGCTAATGAATGTAAATTAGAAAATTGTCCGGCTTGATGAGAACAATATGTGTACCGAGTTTGGTGACTGTAGGAAAAACTAACCCCCCCACTTTTGTCAAAAGGTGGCGCTACTGAGCCCCTCCACCACGCCCATTTCTATGGCTTTGTCCATGTCTACTGGTTGACAATATTGATGTGTGTGTCGAGTTTCATGCAATTTGAAGCATGTTAAGAGCCTCAAAAACACTCAAGAATATTATTACAGTTTGACCTGTTGCCATGGCAACAATATTTCAAATATCAAAAATCCTGTCATAGGTCTACATCTGCTGTGTATTGCCATTACATTGATGAAGTTTGAAGCAAATCAGGTAAAAATAAGAGGGTGATCTCAAAGCATTTCAAAAAGTGATACACTTCCTGCTGCCAGTTGGTGGCGCTATAACTTTGACTCACAATAGTCACATCCATGTGATCAGACTACTACAACCAACACACTCGTGAAGTTTCATAAAGATCAATATATGTATGCAGACGTTATAACACATTTCCTGTTTCCTTTTTCTCGCCATAAATTCGTTGCCTCGCCATGGCCAAACCGTTCGAGATATCAAAAATCCCCTGGCAATTTTTAATCATCAGTGTCTTGACTTCATGCTGACCGAGTTTGGTGGCGATCGGATTAATCGTCTAGGAGGAGTATATCAAATTCCAGAGCATGCGTTTTTCAAACAACCCTTAATAGCTGACTTCCTGTTGGCGTGGCGTTTAACTTAGAGTACGAAAGTTGTTCGGCCCGATGAGGTCTATATGTGTACCGAGTTTCATACTAATATGTGCAAGCGTGTTTAATATATGGACCAAATTTTCAGACTTTTTTCAAGGGGGCGCTGTTGAGCCCCCCTGCCACACCCGGATACCAGCCTCTGGGGCGTCCTAATGGCCGCGGATTCCAATGTGTGTGCTAATTTTCAAGAGTTTTTGAGCATGTTAAGGCCCCCAAAAAGCCCCGGAAGACGGAAAAAAAAAAATAAATAAATAAAAAATATAGCTGCGAGCAGCGATGGCGGGCCCAAGCCCGGTGGCACCGCCACCCCGGTGGCTTCAGGGCAACTGTGCACAGCGGGCAATAGGCACTTAAAACGGTTAAACATCAAAGGACTATGTCAAATTCACTCCACATTTACTGCACTACAAGGTGCCGTTATAGAGCCCCTCCTCCCTGCCCATTTTCAAAGGATTACATGTGCCAAGTTTTAACATTATTCTGATGAATTTTGAAGCAAATCAGGTAAAAATAAGAGGGTGATCTCAATGTATGCTGAAAGTGACACATTTTCTGCTTCCAGTTGGTGGCGCTATGACTTTGAATCACAATAGTCAAATCCATGTGATCAGCCTTGTACAACGAAGACTAAGCCAAAGTTTCATCAAAATCAATTAATGTATGCAGAAGTTATAACACTTTGTTTCCCTTTTCTTGCCATAAATTCGTTGCCTCGCCACGGCCAAACCGTTTGAGATATCCAAAATCCGTTTGCAATTAAACAACTTCAATGTGTTAGCAACAAGTTAAAAAAAGCTTGGTGTAAATTGGATAAACCCTGTAGGAGTAGTAGTATAAAATTCATAGCCTGTTTTTTCAAAAAATTAACATTCAAACCAAAATAGCTGACTTCCTGTTGGTCGGAGCTAATGAATGTAAATTAGAAAATTGTCCGGCTTGATGAGAATAATATGTGTACCGAGTTTGGTGACTGTAGGAAAAACTAACCCCCACTTTTGTCAAAAGGTGGCGCTACTGAGCCCCTCCACCACGCCCATTTCTATGGCTTTGTCCATGTCTACTGGTTGACAATATTGATGTGTGTGTCGAGTTTCATGCAATTTGAAGCATGTTAAGAGCCTCAAAAACACTCAAGAATATTATTACAGTTTGACCTGTTGCCATGGCAACAATATTTCAAATATCAAAAATCCTGTCATAGGTCTACATCTGCTGTGTATTGACATTACACTGATGAAGTTTGAAGCAAATCAGGTAAAAATAAGAGGGTGATCTCAAAGCATTTTAAAAGTGATACACTTCTTGCTGCCATTTGGTGGCGCTATAACTTTGACTCACAATAGTTACATCCATGTGATCAGACTACTACAACCAACACACTCCTGAAGTTTCATAAACATCAATCAATGTATGCAGAAGTTATAACACATTTCCTGTTTCCCTTTTCTCGCCATAAATTCGTTGCCTCGCCACGGCCAAACCGTTTGAGATATCCAAAATCCGTTTGCAATTAAACAACTTCAATGTGTTCGCAACAAGTTAAAAAAAGCTTGGTGTAAATTGGATAAACCCTGTAGGAGTAGTAGTATAAAATTCATAGCCTGTTTTTTCAAAAAATTAACATTCAAACCAAAATAGCTGACTTCCTGTTGGTCGGAGCTAATGAATGTAAATTAGAAAATTGTCCGGCTTGATGAGAATAATATGTGTACCGAGTTTGGTGACTGTAGGAAAAACTAACCCCCACTTTTGTCAAAAGGTGGCGCTACTGAGCCCCTCCACCACGCCCATTTCTATGGCTTTGTCCATGTCTACTGGTTGACAATATTGATGTGTGTGTCGAGTTTCATGCAATTTGAAGCATGTTAAGAGCCTCAAAAACACTCAAGAATATTATTACAGTTTGACCTGTTGCCATGGCAACAATATTTCAAATATCAAAAATCCTGTCATAGGTCTACATCTGCTGTGTATTGACATTACACTGATGAAGTTTGAAGCAAATCAGGTAAAAATAAGAGGGTGATCTCAAAACATTTCAAAAAGTGATACACTTCCTGCTGCCAGTTGGTGGCGCTATAACTTTGACTCACAATAGTCACATCCATGTGATCAGACTCCTATAACGAACACACTCGTGAAGTTTCATAAAGATCAATATATGTATTAAGACGTTATAACACATTTCCTGTTTCCTTTTTCTCGCCATAAATTCGTTGCCTCGCCACGGCCAAACCGTTCGAGATATCAAAAATCCCCTGGCAATTTTTAATCATCAGTGTCTTGACTTCATGCTGACCGAGTTTGGTGGCGATCGGATTAATCGTCTAGGAGGAGTATATCAAATTCCAGAGCATGCGTTTTTCAAACAACCCTTAATAGCTGACTTCCTGTTGGCGTGGCGATTAACTTAGAGCGCGAAAGTTGTTCGGCCCGATGAGGTCTATATGTGTACCGAGTTTCATACTAATACGTGCAAGCATGTTTAATATATGGACCAAATTTTCAGACTTTTTTCAAGGGGGCGCTGTCGAGCCCCCCTGCCACGCCCGGGTACCAGCCTCTCCGGCGTCCTAATGGCCGCGGATTCCAATGTGTGTGCCAATTTTCAAGAGTTTTTGAGCATGTTAAGGCCCCCAAAAAGCCCCGGAAGACGGAAAAAAAAATAAAATAAAAAAAAAAAAAATTAAAAAATAAAAATAAATATAGCTGCGAGCAGCGATGGCGGGCCCAAGCCCGGTGGCACCGCCACCCCGGTGGCTTCAGGGCAACTGTGCACAGCGGGCAATAGGCACTTAAAACGGTTAAACATCAAAGGACTATGTCAAATTCACTCCACATTTACTGCACTACAAGGTGCCGCTATAGAGCCCCTCCTCCCTGCCCATTTTCAAAGGATTACATGTGCCAAGTTTTAACATTATTCTGATGAATTTTGAAGCAAATCAGGTAAAAATAAGAGGGTGATCTCAATGTATGCTGAAAGTGACACATTTTCTGCTTCCAGTTGGTGGCGCTATGACTTTGAATCACAATAGTCAAATCCATGTGATCAGCCTTGTACAACGAAGACTAAGCCAAAGTTTCATCAAAATCAATTAATGTATGCAGAAGTTATAACACTTTGTTTCCCTTTTCTTGCCATAAATTCGTTGCCTCGCCACGGCCAAACCGTTTGAGATATCCAAAATCCGTTTGCAATTAAACAACTTCAATGTGTTAGCAACAAGTTAAAAAAAGCTTGGTGTAAATTGGATAAACCCTGTAGGAGTAGTAGTATAAAATTCATAGCCTGTTTTTTCAAAAAATTAACATTCAAACCAAAATAGCTGACTTCCTGTTGGTCGGAGCTAATGAATGTAAATTAGAAAATTGTCCGGCTTGATGAGAATAATATGTGTACCGAGTTTGGTGACTGTAGGAAAAACTAACCCCCACTTTTGTCAAAAGGTGGCGCTACTGAGCCCCTCCACCACGCCCATTTCTATGGCTTTGTCCATGTCTACTGGTTGACAATATTGATGTGTGTGTCGAGTTTCATGCAATTTGAAGCATGTTAAGAGCCTCAAAAACACTCAAGAATATTATTACAGTTTGACCTGTTGCCATGGCAACAATATTTCAAATATCAAAAATCCTGTCATAGGTCTACATCTGCTGTGTATTGACATTACACTGATGAAGTTTGAAGCAAATCAGGTAAAAATAAGAGGGTGATCTCAAAGCATTTTAAAAGTGATACACTTCTTGCTGCCATTTGGTGGCGCTATAACTTTGACTCACAATAGTTACATCCATGTGATCAGACTACTACAACCAACACACTCCTGAAGTTTCATAAACATCAATCAATGTATGCAGAAGTTATAACACATTTCCTGTTTCCCTTTTCTCGCCATAAATTCGTTGCCTCGCCACGGCCAAACCGTTTGAGATATCCAAAATCCGTTTGCAATTAAACAACTTCAATGTGTTCGCAACAAGTTAAAAAAAGCTTGGTGTAAATTGGATAAACCCTGTAGGAGTAGTAGTATAAAATTCATAGCCTGTTTTTTCAAAAAATTAACATTCAAACCAAAATAGCTGACTTCCTGTTGGTCGGAGCTAATGAATGTAAATTAGAAAATTGTCCGGCTTGATGAGAATAATATGTGTACCGAGTTTGGTGACTGTAGGAAAAACTAACCCCCCCACTTTTGTCAAAAGGTGGCGCTACTGAGCCCCTCCACCACGCCCATTTCTATGGCTTTGTCCATGTCTACTGGTTGACAATATTGATGTGTGTGTCGAGTTTCATGCAATTTGAAGCATGTTAAGAGCCTCAAAAACACTCAAGAATATTATTACAGTTTGACCTGTTGCCATGGCAACAATATTTCAAATATCAAAAATCCTGTCATAGGTCTACATCTGCTGTGTATTGACATTACACTGATGAAGTTTGAAGCAAATCAGGTAAAAATAAGAGGGTGATCTCAAAACATTTCAAAAAGTGATACACTTCCTGCTGCCAGTTGGTGGCGCTATAACTTTGACTCACAATAGTCACATCCATGTGATCAGACTCCTATAACGAACACACTCGTGAAGTTTCATAAAGATCAATATATGTATTAAGACGTTATAACACATTTCCTGTTTCCTTTTTCTCGCCATAAATTCGTTGCCTCGCCACGGCCAAACCGTTCGAGATATCAAAAATCCCCTGGCAATTTTTAATCATCAGTGTCTTGACTTCATGCTGACCGAGTTTGGTGGCGATCGGATTAATCGTCTAGGAGGAGTATATCAAATTCCAGAGCATGCGTTTTTCAAACAACCCTTAATAGCTGACTTCCTGTTGGCGTGGCGATTAACTTAGAGCGCGAAAGTTGTTCGGCCCGATGAGGTCTATATGTGTACCGAGTTTCATACTAATACGTGCAAGCATGTTTAATATATGGACCAAATTTTCAGACTTTTTTCAAGGGGGCGCTGTCGAGCCCCCCTGCCACGCCCGGGTACCAGCCTCTCCGGCGTCCTAATGGCCGCGGATTCCAATGTGTGTGCCAATTTTCAAGAGTTTTTGAGCATGTTAAGGCCCCCAAAAAGCCCCGGAAGACGGAAAAAAAAAAAAAAAAAAATAATAATAATAACTGAAGAACAAGCTGCAGCGATGCGAGCCCAAGCCCGGTGGCACCGCCACCCCGGTGGCTTCAGGGCAACTGTGCACAGCGGGCAATAGGCACTTAAAACGGTTAAACATCAAAGGACTATGTCAAATTCACTCCACATTTACTGCACTACAAGGTGCCGTTATAGAGCCCCTCCTCCCTGCCCATTTTCAAAGGATTACATGTGCCAAGTTTTAACATTACACTGATGAAGTTTGAAGCAAATCAGGTAAAAATAAGAGGGTGATCTCAAAGCATTTTAAAAGTGATACACTTCTTGCTGCCATTTGGTGGCGCTATAACTTTGACTCACAATAGTTACATCCATGTGATCAGACTACTACAACCAACACACTCCTGAAGTTTCATAAACATCAATCAATGTATGCAGAAGTTATAACACATTTCCTGTTTCCCTTTTCTCGCCATAAATTCGTTGCCTCGCCACGGCCAAACCGTTTGAGATATCCAAAATCCTTTTGCAATTAAACAACTTCAATGTGTTCGCAACAAGTTAAAAAAGCTTGGTGTAAATTGGATAAACCCTGTAGGAGTAGTAGTATAAAATTCATAGCCTGTTTTTCAAAAAATTAACATTCAAACCAAAATAGCTGACTTCCTGTTGGTCGGAGCTAATGAATGTAAATTAGAAAATTGTCCGGCTTGATGAGAATAATATGTGTACCGAGTTTGGTGACTGTAGGAAAAACTAACCCCCACTTTTGTCAAAAGGTGGCGCTACTGAGCCCCTCCACCACGCCCATTTCTATGGCTTTGTCCATGTCTACTGGTTGACAATATTGATGTGTGTGTCGAGTTTCATGCAATTTGAAGCATGTTAAGAGCCTCAAAAACACTCAAGAATATTATTACAGTTTGACCTGTTGCCATGGCAACAATATTTCAAATATCAAAAATCCTGTCATAGGTCTACATCTGCTGTGTATTGACATTACACTGATGAAGTTTGAAGCAAATCAGGTAAAAATAAGAGGGTGATCTCAAAACATTTCAAAAAGTGATACACTTCCTGCTGCCAGTTGGTGGCGCTATAACTTTGACTCACAATAGTCACATCCATGTGATCAGACTCCTATAACGAACACACTCGTGAAGTTTCATAAAGATCAATATA
Source organism: Chanodichthys erythropterus (assembly GCF_024489055.1). Classification (NCBI taxonomy): domain Eukaryota; kingdom Metazoa; phylum Chordata; class Actinopteri; order Cypriniformes; family Xenocyprididae; genus Chanodichthys; species Chanodichthys erythropterus. The sequence goes on from NC_090226.1 coordinate 24,942,586, forward strand.
TGTATTAAGACGTTATAACACATTTCCTGTTTCCTTTTTCTCGCCATAAATTCGTTGCCTCGCCACGGCCAAACCGTTCGAGATATCAAAAATCCCCTGGCAATTTTTAATCATCAGTGTCTTGACTTCATGCTGACCGAGTTTGGTGGCGATCGGATTAATCGTCTAGGAGGAGTATATCAAATTCCAGAGCATGCGTTTTTCAAACAACCCTTAATAGCTGACTTCCTGTTGGCGTGGCGATTAACTTAGAGCGCGAAAGTTGTTCGGCCCGATGAGGTCTATATGTGTACCGAGTTTCATACTAATACGTGCAAGCATGTTTAATATATGGACCAAATTTTCAGACTTTTTTCAAGGGGGCGCTGTCGAGCCCCCCTGCCACGCCCGGGTACCAGCCTCTCCGGCGTCCTAATGGCCGCGGATTCCAATGTGTGTGCCAATTTTCAAGAGTTTTTGAGCATGTTAAGGCCCCCAAAAAGCCCCGGAAGACGGAAAAAAATAAAAAAAAATAAAAATAAAAAAAAATAAATATAGCTGCGAGCAGCGATGGCGGGCCCAAGCCCGGTGGCACCGCCACCCCGGTGGCTTCAGGGCAACTGTGCACAGCGGGCAATAGGCACTTAAAACGGTTAAACATCAAAGGACTATGTCAAATTCACTCCACATTTACTGCACTACAAGGTGCCGTTATAGAGCCCCTCCTCCCTGCCCATTTTCAAAGGATTACATGTGCCAAGTTTTAACATTATTCTGATGAATTTTGAAGCAAATCAGGTAAAAATAAGAGGGTGATCTCAATGTATGCTGAAAGTGACACATTTTCTGCTTTCAGTTGGTGGCGTTATGACTTTGAATCACAATAGTCAAATCCATGTGATCAGCCTTGTACAACGAAGACTAAGCCAAAGTTTCATCAAAATCAATTAATGTATGCAGAAGTTATAACACTTTGTTTCCCTTTTCTTGCCATAAATTCGTTGCCTCGCCACGGCCAAACCGTTTGAGATATCCAAAATCCGTTTGCAATTAAACAACTTCAATGTGTTCGCAACAAGTTAAAAAAAGCTTGGTGTAAATTGGATAAACCCTGTAGGAGTAGTAGTATAAAATTCATAGCCTGTTTTTTCAAAAAATTAACATTCAAACCAAAATAGCTGACTTCCTGTTGGTCGGAGCTAATGAATGTAAATTAGAAAATTGTCCGGCTTGATGAGAATAATATGTGTACCGAGTTTGGTGACTGTAGGAAAAACTAACCCCCACTTTTGTCAAAAGGTGGCGCTACTGAGCCCCTCCACCACGCCCATTTCTATGGCTTTGTCCATGTCTACTGGTTGACAATATTGATGTGTGTGTCGAGTTTCATGCAATTTGAAGCATGTTAAGAGCCTCAAAAACACTCAAGAATATTATTACAGTTTGACCTGTTGCCATGGCAACAATATTTCAAATATCAAAAATCCTGTCATAGGTCTACATCTGCTGTGTATTGACATTACACTGATGAAGTTTGAAGCAAATCAGGTAAAAATAAGAGGGTGATCTTAAAGCATTTTAAAAGTGATACACTTCTTGCTGCCATTTGGTGGCGCTATAACTTTGACTCACAATAGTTACATCCATGTGATCAGAT